>NC_056732.1:1860758898-1860997779 GCF_019279795.1 Protopterus annectens
ACCAAAGTATAGTCATTCTCTTAAATCAAGTAACAGAGTCATAAAAAGTGAGTCAGTCACAAATCACATTTAAAAAAGTTCCACTATTAAATCTGTGCATACATAATACCCAATGAAAACCTTCAAGTAGTTAGTAGGAACCAAAGTATAAGCAAACATTAAAGGCAGATCTGGAGCCTTGGGGGAGGAACATATCCTCTAAAGAAAATGTTTTAACTAAATCAAAGAAAGAAAAAAGTGTAAAATACCCTAAGGGCTTAAACACACAGGGTCTGAGCTTCAATGGAATAACATGCTATAAGAAGCATCTGGACTAGAAGGACTGGTTTAAATCAAAAAACACTTGTCTAGTCAGGAAATATTGATCAATTATATAACTACAAGTAAAGGCTGTATATAAGAAATAAGACATAGTAATCAATTACAAAAAAGGTAAAATTTAGATAAATCCTTAGTGAAACTGTGGTACTTTAAGATAAATATTGTGTAAAAAATCCCAGGTCACCTGCGGTAGGCAAAAAAGATAATAAAAAGCACTGTGACAACAATAGGACTAAACAACAGCTGAAGTTTCCAGGAAAAAAATCGTAAATCCAAAAATGAAAACCACTGGAACCATACATTTACTCAAGAATAGTTAAGTATAAGTATGGCGCATCTCTGTAGTGATGGCTAAACCAATTAAACACAAAGAAAAGGTGAACATAGCCAATGAGCATCTAGTATAAGAGGCTATGTAACTGGAAGAAAATAGGTTCCACCGTATTAATACGTACGCCAATAAAAAAATATGACGGTGCACAACATCCAGTAGAAATCAATGGCCAATGTCAGTAATAATAGACAAGCAAATGGTCAACAAGCATTGAATGGTGCCCAGCAGAATATGCCTCCTTGTAACTCTCCTCAAGGTTTTGAAGAAGCACATTCAGCCTTTTTTATCCCCAAACCAGTGGAACACAATGAATGTGACCCCAGTGAGAGGATCTCGGGGAGGGAGAGAGGACACAGGAGATATCAGGTGAACAGCAGACTGATGCGCACCAGGAGTACCAAAAGGAGATAGTCAATTTTAAGTCTAATAATGAGCAGTCACCTTTATAGTGTGCTGTTTTTAATCTAACCAACAGAAACTTTTTCTCTGTGCATTTGTAGCTACTCAGCAAGGGCTTTACATTCGTCCCTGCACAAAGGGCTAACCTTGCTGATCTTTTATTAGACCTGCGGCTATACCTAAGAAAATTAAACTTAAAGCAGCTTTTTCATGAAGAAGAGGAAAATGATGAGTCGATGTATTCTTATGCTGATCGGACTTTAAAAACAAAGAGTTTTATAGCCCAGTTCTATACAACACCCTACAAACTTTTCAGTCTGTCTGTGAACATGACTTGAGTGTTGCTCAAAGCAACCAGCCATAACAAATAGTTTAATTTGTCCACTTCAGAACGACAAGTTTTAAAAGACCCAAGTGATGACAGACCATTATATATTATGAAGTAGACAAAGGCAGAGGTATAGTGATTATGGAACAGAATGTCTGTGTTGAAAAAATAGAGTTAGTTATACATAACAATGAATTTTACAAACAGGACATTACATTTGTGGATACAAAATTCACTGTTATTGACTGCCTTTTACACAAACTAGAACAAAGTGGAAGTTTAACACTTGAGGAATACTTGTTTATACTTGTGCCTAATCCATGCTTGGGTAAACTTTTTGGCATTCTGAAGATTCATAAAGATGACAAAAATCCACATTTTAGGCACATTATGTCAAATAAATGTACCAAAATGGAAAACATTGCTAAGTATTTAGACTTCAAACTTAACCCAGTTGTACAGTCCACAAAGTTCTAGTTAAAAATGGAGTTTCCTAAATGAACAGTTTGCATCCAAACTAGATATGACTAAGTGTGTTTTGGTCACATTGGATATTGTGGCACTGTACACTAACATTCTCCACCAGGAGGTCCAAACTAGATATGACTAAGTGCATTTTGGTCACATCGGATATTGTGGCACTGTACACTAACATTCTCCACCAGGAGGTCCAAACTAGATATGACTAAGTGCGTTTTGGTCACATTGGATATTGTGGCACTGTACACTAACATTCTCCACCAGGAGGTCCAAACTAGATATGACTAAGTGCATTTTGGTCACATTGGATATTGTGGCACTGTACACTAACATTCTCCACCAGGAGGGGCTTGAAGCAGTTCACTTGTTCTTATCCAAATATGTTGGATGGTCCACATTTGAAATCAACATGCTCCTTGATTTAATTTCAGTTGTTTTACGTTATATATATTTTTTCATTTTAGTGGTAAAGTGTACCAGCAAGTTAAAGGTGTTGCTATGGGGTGAAAAATGGTCCCAGCTTATGCCAATTTGATCCTTAGCACATGGGAAATGGCGACCCTTGTCTCTTTACCAGGTTACCAGAATATATGCTTGTGTCATCGCTATGTCGATGACATATTTTTTATTTGAGAGGGTACTAGTACTGACTTATCACAGCTTGTGCAGTAACTCTCCAGAAGTATATGA
The DNA here is from genome assembly GCF_019279795.1 of Protopterus annectens. Taxonomy (NCBI): domain Eukaryota; kingdom Metazoa; phylum Chordata; order Ceratodontiformes; family Protopteridae; genus Protopterus; species Protopterus annectens. Next base: position 1,860,761,451 of record NC_056732.1, read on the forward strand.
TTTCTTGAATTTGTTATGTTAGGTTGAAGCAATGAGGTTTCCCTTCTGGATACAGTTATTTCCATTAATACTAATGACAGTTCCTTGAATTTTTATAGAAAAAAGACCTATAGGAATAACTTCCTAGAGTTCCGCAGCCAACACCCTTCTTTTATGAAGAAAAATGTGGTGCGTGGACAATTTATTAGATTATCTTGACTCATTAATAATGATGATAAATTCCTTCCAGAATCCTTATTGTTAAGCCAAATGTTCTCACACAGAATCTACCCAAAGACCCTAGTTGAAAATATATTTGCACAACTTGCTGCTAAGAGACGCACAAAATTTAAACCTGTTTTGAAATATGGATTTAATTTGAGTCCTGACTTACAGTTGCAGAGTGACAGATGCTTGAGTTTTCCACTACCTATCAGTAGAGACATGCAACCCATTAGAGATGTAATCTCTAGAAACTGGAGCATCATTTTAAGCAGCAAAGAACTTGCACACACTCTTGCAACTCCCCGTATTTCACCTGTAAAAAGGCTATAACCTTGAGGATAGCATTTGAAAATCAAGACTTGCCTTTTTTACTGACTGATAAGAACCTTGACTATACTAACAAAAGAGTGTTTATATGCGGCAAATGTGTCACTTGCAAATACATTTTTAAAGGTTTGCCTTTTTGTTTTTAAACACTGCACTTTTAAAGTTGTATTTTCTAGATATTATGACTGTCACGATGAATTTGTTGTGTATGCTGCTGTTTGTAACTCTTGTGATTCCTTCTATGTGGGTAAAACTAGTAGAAAATTGTCTGACTGCATTAAGTATCATGTTGCGCCCATCAGATCTAAGGACTCTAGCAATTTCCTAGGAAGGCACTGTACTGTTTTTCTAATTTTACAGGTTTTAAATTTTTAGTGTTGGAGCAATTAGATCCATTTTTTAGAGATTGCAATGCCCTACTCGAATTTATGGAACTTAAATGGCAACTTTTACTCAATGCTGAGTTTGCCGCAGGACTTGCGTGAACTATCTGCTTACTGACCGTTTTCAGTAGTTTTCACCACCTTTTCCTTTTTTTGATATTTTTAAGTTTTCATTAGTAGCCTTGCTAGTGTAACACCAGTAGTAGTTTTTTTATTGATCTAGATTTTTACTGGCCTCATTTCTGTTTTAGTTTTTCTTTTGGATGTTGTTGCCTCATTATCCCTTATTTATGGGTGATACTGTTGAGTTGCGAAGTCTTCCTCCAATTATTTCGTCTTTTTTCTCATTGTTTCCATTGGTGATGTGAAATTTTTTGCATATTCTGATTGGGTTCAGAAATTTCTTCTTCTTCTTGTTCATTGGCAGTTTTTATTTTTTCTATTTTTCCCCCTTTGGTTATTCATTTATTCTCTGCGCCTACTTATACAGTCTTCCATTTTTATGTGTATTTCACATTTCTCTTATCCTTTGTTGTTTTCCTTTCCACCTTACCAGTATTTACCGTTACTGCCTTTATAGCAAGCAGTCTTGACTGTTTTCCGTACATGTCTATTGAATATATTTACATACTTAGTTACCATGTGGTGGACTTAGTTCTTCAGTTAAGGTTTTGTCTTCTTTTATTGTTTACATTTATTTTGCCACTGAATACTCCGGCAGCTCTTTTTCATGCATGTGGTATTTATAGCATGTGATTATGTTTTTCATTTACAGTTAGGTGCACTCCTGTGACATATTTTTTGCTCGCGTCTTTTCTCAGTATGCTTTTATTGGCTTATTTTTTAAATAGTTTTTATTTGTGTTGAACTTGCCTCCTTCTGGTTGTGACGCCTTTTTGTCATATACTGATAGGTGGTATTTGCATGTACATATTTGTGTGTTGAACTTGCCTCCTTCTGGTTGTGACGCCTTTTTGTCATATACTGATAGGTGGTATTTGCATGTACATATTTGTCATTGGCTATTTAACCAGTGCAGACATTATCTTTGGCTATGCTTTCTTTTATAATTTTCTTGTAACTACTGTACGCCTTTTACTGCAATTTCTTAGGCTTCCCTTTTACAGGGTGTTGAGGTTATGCTAATCTGTTTGCTATAGTGGTAGTTTTATCAGTCAGGTTATTGGAAGACTTGTGATTTATTTTTGATATCCACCTTTACTATTTCCTATGACTTCTATTGGATAGTTATGCATTTTATACCAATTTTATTGGCTTAGTTATAGAAATTGCTGTACCCTTTTTCTGTCAGTTACATTGCTATATACTCTTGATGTTCATTGGTTATGTTTACTTCAAATTGTATTGGCCTTACGGATGATTTCACTGCTTCTGACTGTTTCTTAATTATTTTATTGACTAATATTACATTGGACAATATTAATGCACTGGTTGTTTTGTCAGTTATATTATTAATGGATTGTGAATTATTTCTGATATTGGCCTTTGATATTTCCTGTGTTTTCTATTGGATGTTGTGCTCTGCAGTTTTATTTCTATTGGCTTTGATATAGACATTGTGTAACTTATGCTTTTCGTACTGACCGTGTTTTTCTTCTAATTTTCGTATAACTATTACATACCTGGATTTCCTGTGGTATTGGCATTATTACCAAAAGTGTGTTATACTCAATATTGCTTATTTTGTTATATATTTTTTTTGTTGGCTTGTCTATTATTGCTGATATCGGCCTTTGATATTTCCCTTGATTTCTATTGGATGATGTGCACAGTCATATTTTTTTATTGGCGTATGTATTAATACTGTGGAACCTATTTTCTTCCAGTTACATAGCCTCTTATACTAGATGCTCATTGGCTATGTTCACCTTTTCTTTGTGTTTAATTGGTTTAGCCATCACTACGGAGATGCGCCGTACTTGCACTTAACTATTCTGTTGACTAAATGTACGGTTCCAGTGGTTTTCATTTTTGGATTTACGATTTTTTTCCTGGAAACTTCAGCTGTTGTTTAGTCCTATTGTTGTCACAGTGCTTCTTATTATCTTTTTGCCTACCGCAGGTGACCTGGGATTTTTTACACAATATTTATCTTAAAGTACCGCAGTTTCACTAAGGATTTATCTACATTTTACCTTTTTTTGTAATTGATTACTATGTCTTATTTCTTATATGCAGCCTTTACTTGTAGTTATATAATTGATCAATATTTCCTGACTAGACAAGTGTTTTTTGATTTAAACCAGTCCTTCTAGTCCAGATGCTTCTTATAGCATGTTATTCCATTGAAGCTCAGACCCTGTGTGTTAAGCCCTTAGGGTATTTTACACTTTTTTCTTTCTTTGATCTAGTTAAAACATTTTCTTTAGAGGATATGTTCCTCCCCCAAGGCTCCAGATCTGCCTTTAATGTTTGCTTATACTTTGGTTCCTACTAACTACTTGAAGGTTTTCATTGGGTATTATGTATGCACAGATTTAATTGTGGAACTTTTTTTAATGTGATTTGTGACTGACTCACTTTTTATGACTCTGTTACTTGATTTAAGAGAATGATTTTACTTTGGTTTTACATTGTGATGAAGTTCTTGTAAACAATAAAGAATGAAGGCGCTCAACATCAGTTTTGCCTCTCTTCTTGATTCCATGGCTAGAAAGGTTTGAAGTTTATATATAGAGATTTTATATGTATGTGTGTGTGTATATTTATATATATATATATATATATATATATGAAAGCACTCAACATCAGTTTTGCCTCTCTTCTTGATTCCATGGCTAGAAAGGTTTGAAGTTTATATATAGAGATTTTATATGTATGTGTATATATATATATATATATATATATATATATATATATATATATATATATTGTATACATATTTTTTTACATAAAAATTATATATTATAAGTGGAGCTAGTTTTTTAGTTTTAAAAGTGCTAGCCACGTTTTACTTTGTGGTAGGAAATATGTGCTTTTAAAAGCAATGACTTTTTAATTAGCAAAGAGATGTGATTGGTTCTTAATTATAATATAAGGCTGAATCTTAGAAAGCAATGCTGTCTAATGAAGTTCTGTTATGCTAGTAAAGGAACAAAATCGCTTATGTTATTTGTGTCCATGGTATCCTTGGAGTTTTTGTCTTTTCGGCTTTTCCCGGTTAGGGGTCGCCACAGCGTAACTCCGGTCCGCTAATGATTGGCAGTAGATTTTTATGGTGCCGAGTTGCCAGCCCGACGCCCAGCCTTCAGCGAAGGCACGCCCATTCACGCATGTCTTTTGAATGCCACTCGACCGGGAATCCTAATTTGTCACTAAAAACTACTGCAAAAAAGGGCACTTTTGGATGTTCAGTAACTTTAGATGTTGTTCTCATATCCAACCAAAAGTTCATATGGCATATCCTATGGGCACCATTAATAACAGAACACTAACAGCATTAAACACAGTTACTACCTGTGTGTTATTTCTTATCTCCAGAATAATTATTAACTGTATCTTAAAAGTCAAAGCTGCTCAGCATTTACAGCCTTTGAAATTTTCGCAATTCAGAGCTGTTACACCAGCTATTCACTCCAGAACAGAAATTGAGTAACTGTCATTAGAGAACGGGTTACTGTACATCAGCACCCTGATTGGACAATGAGCGTTCAAGAAATTGAGTAACTGTCATTAGAGAACGGGTTACTGTACATCAGCACCCTGATTGGACAATGAGCGTTCAAGAAATTGAGTAACTGTCATTAGAGAACGGGTTACTGTACATGAGCACCCTGATTGGACAATGAACGTTCAAGAAATTGAGTAACTGTCATTAGAGAACGGGTTACTGTACATCAGCACCCTGATTGGACAATGAGCGTTCAAGAAATTGAGTAACTGTCATTAGAGAACGGGTTACTGTACATCAGCACCCTGATTGGACAATGAGCGTTCAAGAAATTGAGTAACTGTCATTAGAGAACGGGTTACTGTACATCAGCACCCTGATTGGACAATGAGCGTTCAAGAAATTGAGTAACTGTCATTAGAGAACGGGTTACTGTACATTAGCACCCTGATTGGACAATGAGCGTTCAAGAAATTGAGTAACTGTCATTAGAGAACGGGTTACTGTACATGAGCACCCTGATTGGACAATGAGCGTTCAAGAAATTGAGTAACTGTCATTAGAGAATGGGTTACTGTACATCAGCACCCTGATTGGACAATGAACGTTCAAGTACAAGTAATGCCAGCTGGAAAATGTGTCTGTTAACTTCACGGCAATCTATCAAGCCGCCATTGAGCTTGGACTGAGAAAATGGAATGAGTTCCATTATTTTATGCTCACTAAGCAGCCTACTGCTGTTTAGCAAGCGTAAAATATATTTAAAAACAAAACAAAAGTGTGTGTTTATGTCTGTGTGCAAGAGTGTATATGTGCATGTGAGTGAATGCGAGAATGATCGAGCCATTATTTTACACTCGTAAAGCAGCACTTTTGCTGGTTAGCAAGTGTAAAATATAAATATAAAAGAAAAAAAGTGTGTGTATGTCTATGTGTGTGTGTGTGTGTGTGTGTGTGTGTGTGTGTGTGTGTGTGTGTGTGTGTGTGTGTGTGTTGAGAGCGAGCCAACACTGCCACCACAGCATGCAAGAGGTTTCCGTACCTCTCTTATTTTAGATGAATTAAACATAAATGAATAAAACTTAAAATCAGGGGGTAGCAAAGGCTCAAAACAGGACCATATTCCTGTTTAAAAGGGGCTGCAATAACAGGACTTGTGTTAGCATGCATTTTCTGAAGGGCAAGGGTGTGGGGAGGTGTCTGTGTGACAAAGGTAGAGGGAGTGACAGCGATAAAACACTGGCAGCAGCAGATAAGAGGTTTACATAACTTTTGACCTTTTCAGCTCAAGAAATGGGAATAAAGCCTGAAGTAAAGAGGGAACAAAGCCTCCAAAATAGCAACAGATTTTAAATCAAAAAATGAAAAAACTAAGTTAAATAACAGGATTTGTGTTAACATGAATTTTCTGAAGGAAGTAAAGTCTGAAAGTCAAATGCATGTTCATAGGTGTGTACTAGGCTACTGGCCCTGTAGCCTTTACAAGCCTAGCCCCAAAAAATTGCCCAGGCACCAGGCCACCTGATGTTAGTTCACAGTGCCCATATTCAGTAGTGCAACTGGAATGATCCCTGGAGTGAACTTTGTTACCTGTCCACTCGTCAAGATTTCTCTTGAAGAGGGCCAGCGAGGTGCTCTGTTTGACATGAATGGGAAGCTTATTCCAGAGTACGGGCAGTCTTTGGGAGACAAACCTGTCTCTCCAGCATGTTCTGTTAATTGTGGTAATGAGGTTATGATCTCTGGAGTGTGTGGCGCGGGGGGATTGGGATTTCGGTACTTACTTATTATCGCAACCAGATTTTCGCGGTTGCGGTAATACGTTTGTTGGCCCAAAAATGGATTGTGGGACTAAAAGTAAGACAGAATTTGATGTTCTCTTTGGGTACAACGTAGTTTTCCCAAATTAGTAGCGTAAATTAACGCAGAAATGTGAAACTTGCTTTGCATACATCAAAATTGGTTGCACTGCTGTCTTAGTGCAGAAGTGAATTGAGGACGCATGGGAAATGCTTGTTCGTTTTTACTGTGTGATGGATTACTACAAAATTGGATACTAAACTTTTTCCTGAGAAGAAGAAATCTGGAGCAACACATTTTTTTGGTAAATAACTAGTTTTATTAGTTTTATTTGACATACTGTAGGAAATAATTGAAGGTAAAGGTAATAGCAATCTAAACAATCAAACAGAGATGAAGGTCTTGATGATGGAGGCTAAAGTTACGAAGAGCATTCTTGTAGTATTTGACAGAAACTGATTTTTTTGTGGGTGATAGCAGTTATTGTTGCAATGTTTTGTGGATGTTTTGCATAGTATTCATGTAGATGTCTTCCAGATGTTTTTGAGCAACATATCTGTAAATATTTTATTGCTGATTAAGGAAGCATACTTGTAGATGGTTCACTTGCTGGGTTACACTTTTTGTATGGAGAGAAATGGTCTGCTATTGCTGTCAAGATTGCATCAAATAAGTCTTTCTTTAGTGCAAGCTGTGTTTCACACCAGATATATTCAATTAGGTAGGAGTCCAAATGGTGTCTTGCAGTGCCTCTCTGTTTCATAGTTTCATAGTATAATACTAGGCTATCTGCCCTAGGGCATTTATAAGCCTAGCCAAAGTGTATGTGGCTTTTGCCACCCCATGTAATGATACAAAAGTGTACAATTTAAATTAAATTTAGTATACTGTGCCTCTATCTAGCAATGACACAGAGATGACCCCCGGGGTAAACCTACGATTCCCCATCCATTCGTCCAGATTTCTCTTGAATAGAGTCAGTGAGGGGCTCTGCCTAACATGGACAGGTATCCTGTTCCAGAGTGCGGGAAGCCTCTGGGTTATGAATCTGTCCCTCCAGCATGTCCTATTCATATTTGTGCTGAGGTTTAGATCTTTAGCTCTCGTGGCTCTGACGGATTTGGATTTTTTGAGGTGGAGCATGTCCATTAATTCTGAATTGGACATGGCCTTGTACGTAAGGCACAGATCACCTCTGAGCAGGCGGTATGCTACTGAATAGAGCTGGAGCTTTTTCAGTCTGGCAGCATATGACATATGCTGGAGACCCTTGATTCTCTTGGTAAGGTACTTTTGGGGTCTCTCCAGCTGCTGCAGGTGCCGGGTGAGGTACATACCAAATGGGGCATTGTACTCAATCATAGGCCTGATAAGGGAGGAATATAAGGGTACAATGACATCCTTTGATCTGGATGTGAATCCCTTCATGATAAGGTGGGCAAGGTAGAAGGTCTTTCTAACCACTTTGGTGACGTGGGTGTCAAATGAGAGGTCACTGTCAACTTGGGTCCCCAGGTCTCTGATTACTTTTTCCGTACTTAATGGATTACCACCTATGTGGTAATTTGTGGGTACTTTGTTTTTTCCAAAGGGGTGACTATACATTTTTTGGCATTTAGTTTAAGGCCATGACTCTGGCACCAGTCGTCTGTTTCTGTGAGGCCCTTCTGCAGGATGCATGTGTCAGCTGGTGTGTCGACTATGGCGCCTAGTTTGCATTCGTCTGCGAACTTTGTCAGCCACTACCCCCTTATGTTTGCCTGCACATCTGAGAAATAAATGCCGAACAAGAGGGGTCCCAAGACAGAGCCCTGTGGGACTCCACTTGTGACTGGCTTAGAGTCTGACATAGCTCCAGCTATTCTGACTTTGTGGGTTCTGTCCTTTAGCCAGTTTGCAACCCATCTTATGACAAATGGGTTTACATTTAAGCTGTTGAGCTTGTCTATGATGCCTGAGTGGGGTATTGTGTCGAATGCTTTTGCCAGATCCAGGTAGGCTGTATGAACTGCTTTGCCTTAATTGATGGCTCTAGTGACTGTTTTTTGTTTCTCCACTTAACAGATCCCCACATTCTCTCTATGTGTTGTGTATGCACTCCTGTGTTTGGATCTACAAAGTTGTTTGGATCTACAAAGTTGTAGCTATGGTTTACTTTTTCATGACTGAAACCAGCTTCTTCTAGTTGTTGAGTTTGATATGCCCGCCATGAATCTGAATAAATAGTAGTGCCCTGTTTAATGTATTCTTTGATTTTATTAAATAATGTTGCGGCTGTTCTATCAGGAGCTTTTACAAGAAAAGTCTCTCTTGTCTCCCTACATATCCCTCCAAATACCCACTGTTGAGGGAGAATACGGCCAGCGTTACTTTTACGTCTAGTTCCACAATACACCCTGGCCCTCCGATTTCTTTCTTGTCCTTTTTCTCCATTTCTAAGACACAGACATCACGTAAGTAGTTACTCCAGTCTATGACTGTCTTGTCAGCCATGTCCAGTTCTTCCTGACAGAAACTTATAGATGTCATCTGCTTTGCCCAACAATAAATGAAGCGGACAGCGGTGGTAAAATTAATTCTACTTCCTTCAAAGAAATTACTCACTCGAACTCCTACATGTTGGTAACATTTTTCTGTATTGCATTTCCAAAAAATCTGCTTCCCATAGTATAATGTCATTGAATGTCCAGAACAGCATTCTTTACTTGTTGATATAATGCCATATTGCTGGAAAAGTGCTATTGACTCCTTTTCTGTCTTAGGTAGATCCCACAAACGCATTGTATTTATAAAGGTTGTTTTTTGGGGTTAGTTCACTACCACTGAATATCTACATAGATAGTCTTTACTAATCTGAAGTATAACTTTGACAACATTTACAGGCTCGCGGCTGGGGATATGGAACGTGTATTACACATAGCGGCTGTGTAAAATGTATTTACAGTGACAAGATGTTGGAAAACAGCATAGCTTGAAAGAAGCTCTCATTCCTTTAAATTTTGTAATGTTTGTGCTACCTAAACAATGTTTTTAGATGAAGTTGACATTGTCAGTGTGATTTTGCATACATTTCTTTTTACATTTCCGCATTGGGAAGCAAGCGCTATTATCGCGAAAATCTGGTTGCGATAATACATAAATACCGGGATTTCTTTAGGAGTAAAATTTTAAGTAGGGCTGGGGTGGACATGGCTTTGTACGTCAAGCAGAGATCACTTCTAAGTAAACTATAAGAGACTGAGACCAGCTGAAGTTTCTTGAGTCTGTCCATGTAGGACATGTGTTTAAGGCCTAGGATTCTTTTTGTGTGGTACTTCTGTGGCCTGTGTCATTATTTAGGGACTTCAATCCCCCAATGACTGGCAAGAAACAATATTAGCTGTAAGGGATGAAAAAATAAAGCAAATATATAGATATTTTTTAAAAATGCTATATTTTGGTTTTAAAATGCTTCCTCTAACACCATTTACTTATACTACAATAACTTAGAAACATTATGTGGAGGAGCTATTTAACATCCAAAATGTATAAAAAGTAATATAGTAATAAAAGAAATAGAAATAAGTTAACATACATTTTCTATACTGAAAAGATTTTATTGAATTTTCATAAAACAGGAATCTGAATTAATGTTACATGGGGAATTAAACCTATCTCATTGGTTAACAACACATACAACTATATAAAAAATAATGGTGCTTGCGTATTATTATCGCAACCAGATTTTCGCGATAATACTGGTTGCTTCCAGATGTGTAAATTTTGCTAATACTGACTTGAAAATGTCACATTAACTGTTTTCTTTCACAATTAAATTTTTTTGAGGCAGGATTATCGATTAAACATGGAAAAGTAATGTTTAACCGCATGCTGGTCTGAAAACGAGTATGGGAATTGGCGTACGTTGTTACTTTATGTCTTTACTTACAACAGATAAGTTTGGCTTACATTCAGGAAGATGCAACTACAATTGCTGACAACTTTCTCTCCATACACAGAAACAGTACAACAGCAAATGAGAAATCCACATATTTTTAGTCGTAATCATTGAAAACACAATCTCCATTCGTCCGAGGATAGCACTATCACAATTACAAGTACCCAAAGCACCACTGTCAACTTCTCACATACCAAACTACCCTACATGTCATCATAATGCAATATCATCAGTTTGGCAAATCTTTTACTGTTATTGCAAGATTGTAGTCTTAAAAAAAAAGCTTCCTCCTTTCAAGTCTGTTTGTAAATTTTGATAAATAGTCTATCAAAAAGCATTTCCCCAGGTCTCCCCGTGTTTTTCTTTTCAACATTCCACCTTGATAAGAGAAAAGCACTCCTTTCGACAGTAACATACACAGCAGCCCAGGCAATTAAACCGTGCATGTGTAAAGCACACAAAACAGGAAGAAGACTGTCACAGTTGTTTTATCTTCCTGAATGTAAGCTAAACCTATTTGTTGTAAGTAAAGACATAAAATAACAAGTGGCACTAATTAGCACACTCATTTTCATGCCAGCATTCATATTACCGCAACCGCGAAAATCTGGTTGCGCTAATACGCAAGTACCAAAATAATAAACCAACAATGCAAACTATTTACATAGGTGCCTAAGTTAAAGAGAACAGAGAGCAAAATAAAACACACAAAAAGAAGTGTTCAAATTATAATATGAAATCATACAGTAGGTAAGTCATTCTTGTCCAACATTTCTGCCACCTTTTGCCAGGAGATATAATAAAGATTTCATCCTTTCAGTTCTTTTCCTGATAATATTTAATTCCAACTGAGATACAGTCGACACAATACTTCTGAAGTCCTGAAAAGTTGGAGACGTTTCACTCTTCCTGTTGGTTGTAGCTGTCTTGCGTGCAATAGCTAAAAGATTCCAAACAAGTGAACACTTTGCTCTGGGTACACATTGTGGAATAGGAGCATTAAACAGAATTCATTATTTAGACAACTGAAACTTATTAGAATCTTTTTGTAAAAAGTAGTTCACTTTGTCCCCAAATACTTTTACTTATATTACAGCAACTTAGAAACATCAGGTGGAGGAGCTGTTTTACATCCAAAATGTATAAAAAAATAATATAGTAATAAAATAAATAGAAATAAGTAAGTAAAAACACAACAATATGACCGAGAACCCATTCTCTAAACACAATAATGCCCTTGTGTGTGTGTGTGTGTGTCTGTCTGTGTCTGTCTGTGTATGTGTCTGTCTGTGTATGTGTGTGTCTGTGTATGTGTGTGTGTGTATGTATATCTGTGTGTGTTTGTGTGTGTGTATGTGTATATGTGTGTCTGTGTGTGTGTCTGTGTACGTGTGTGTGTGTATATGTGTGTGTGTGTGTGTGTATATATATGTGTGTGTATATATGTATGTGTGTGTGTATATATGTATGTGTGTGTGTGTGTATATGTGTGAGTGTGTGTGTGTATATGTGTGTGTGTGTGTGTGTGTGTGTGTGTGTGTGTGTGTGTATATGTGTGTGTGTGTGTATATGTGTGTGTGTGTGTATATGTGTGTGTGTGTGTATATGTGTGTGTGTGTGTGTGTGTGTGTGTGTGTGTGTGTGTGTGTGTGTGTGTGTGTGTGTGTGTGTGTGTTAATGTGTAATTAATGCCCTCCTAGGGGTGTAGAGGTCCTCTGCCTGCAGCTTCGGGCCTCACAACACCCCTCGGTGGGCATTAACTACACATTAACACACACCCTGTTGGGCATTATTGCTTGCTTAAACTTCAATATTCTGACAGAAAATGGAAATTTCCGGTACAGAGGTAATGCTGAGCTCGAATGGGCTTTTCTGTTAGGCTCAGCTGTTTTTTCATGAATGACTACATGACTGAGAACTTGGAGAATTTACCATGAAATTGAATAAAGCTGATATCATATAGTACTTAAACTGCATGACCATAGACTCCTTTACATGTGCTGTTTCTTGTATGTTTTGCAGTTCATTCATAAGCAGTGCAGCTGTAAAAACTGTAACCAGGACTCTGATCAAAAATCATATTTACATCTGGAATGTAGAAACTATAAAGGTTGTTCAAGAATACCAGAGAAATGCAGCTTCATTACCTCCCATCCTTCTCACAGCAAGAACAGATGGGGTAGATCTTACCTCTGATGTCTAAGCTTTGGTGCATTCTCCCAGGAGCACCCCATTAGCTGCCCCCTTGTCAAATTTAATACCCCTTCTCAGTCCCCTTTTCCAACTAGCCAAGTTCAAGTAGCATGTTCTCTGGCTCCTTCATTTCACGTAGATGTGTCTGATATAGTTATCCTTCTGTCTTCTGCACCACACTCCTCTCTTACATAAACCTCCTTTTAGAGTAGGGATCCTTTGCTTATTTATGTATGAGTAACTTAACAATGTATACTGAAGTTTTAAATTCTTAATGGTGTGTAGTGCAATTTATATACTCCTCAAACCCCCTTTTGTTGTTTAATTTTTCCAGTGTTATTCCTATTGCGCCTGTACAAGCACTCCTTATTTTTTTCTGCATCCTGATTATATTTATTTGTAATTGATTTAGGTCATTGTGTTTTTCTAGTGTTTTGGCACTTTGTTTCTTGAACCTCCACCAAAAATAGATTCTGCTCATCTGAACTTAGTAGGTCAGCAAGGGCAAATAAACAAACCACAAATGAATGGCTGCTGGATTGTTCCATAATTGTTTATCTGGTGCAAAAATGTCTTGACATCGAGTGATCCGGCTATCAGTAGAATTTTTAAAATTAATATCTATTCATTATTAAAGCAAGGAATGCACTGGCTTATCCCCTTGTACCACTAGGTTCCTTGCTCTGTCTCCTAGTCACCTGTGCTTTGATACAAATTTTCACATGGGTTTGAGTCCTCCACTTACCCACAATCCCCAGTGCACCATCATAACTGTTCAGATCTTCTTCTCTGCTGGTTCAATGCACATTGATCACAAACAGTCCTCAGCTTCTTTTGCTGTGGCAGTCATTATTACTGAAGTTTTTTCATTTTTGTTGGGCCTGTGGATTGCTCTTCACTGGCTACATTTCTGTTCACCTTGGGTGAAATTACATCTTTGTTTCCTAATTAATACCTCGTTCTCCCCCCTCACTGATGCCAGTTTCACTGCTGTTTCTTTGATTGTGTCTGAGTGGAGTCTGGTTTGCAGTGGTACGGTTTAGACTTTAGTAACATATTATGTCTGCTTTTAGCCCTTTTGTCAGTTTCTTTATATTTTTTACAGCGGGAGAAGGTTTTAAAAAGTACATGTCCTGTAGAGAGAGAAAATCCACTGCAGGATCATTGTGCTACGTTTGTGATGTGTCTGTGTGCTTTCCATTTAGACAAGCCCTGTTCTGTCTGCGAAAAGTATAATAGAAGTACTCTTTTATAGCAGTAAACTAATTTTTAAAAGGCTTAAACACTTGTGATGAGACCCAGAGACCTCCATCTCCAAAAGATTTACAAGAGGATAGACATAAAGCTAATAAGAGTTATAAATAAACCTCTTTTTGCCTGCTTATCACCCCTAGTTCCTTCCAACCATAACAATTATCCCAGCAAAGAAGATGTTTTCTCTCCCCTGTTTCAGTAAAGTCATTGGAGGTAGGACAGGAAGTCTTCAGTTGATTTGAACTGAACTGTCCCTTAGAGGGGTTGATGGGCCCCTTTTAGCCAAGGTCAGGTAGTCTTTAGTGTAGTAACATTTCTTCATTGACAGAGGAGGGCTTCTTGTAGGGTTTCTCATTCCAGATTCCATTCTGTTGGGTCCATTTCTTCTTGCAGTTCTGTTGTGACTGTTTATTATGATAAGCTCCTTAAGAGCATGTCACAAGCTGGTGTGGACTGAGGGCTTCACCTCTCCATCTCTGTTACTACTCCAACTTAGGAAAGTACTCTCCTTAGACCTCTTCCTGCCTTCTTATGAACCCTAGTTCCTCCAGCTAGTCAGTCAAAGAGTCCTAGTCCTTGTACGGAATGGAACCAACCCAGTTATTCACATCTGTGCTGGTTCTGCTGCCAGTACCTGTGCTTTCAGCATTGATCTTTTTCAGCAAAGGTCGTGCCTTTCCTGAGACTTGTGGTTAGAGGATTGGTATTAGTCTAGTCAGCAGCCTCCAGATTGCCAGCCTGGAAACAGCCAGTACAGCTACAGTGGTGTAGCACTTTGGGATAACACCCAGTACAGCTACAGTGGTGTAACCCTTTCGGGTAACACCCAGTACAGCTACAGTGGTGTAGCCCTTTGGGGTAACACCCAGTACAGCTATAGTGATGTAGCCCTTTGGGGTAACACCCAGTACAGCTGCAGTGGTGTAGCACTTTGGGGTAACACCCAGTACAGCTGCAGTGGTGTAGCACTTTGGGGTAACACCCAGTACAGCTGCAGTAGTGTAGCACTTTGGGGTAACACCCAGTGCAGCTGCAGTGGTGTAGCACTTTGGGGTAACACCCAGTACAGCTACAGTGGGTGTGGCACTTTGGGGTAACACCCAGTGCAGCTACAGTGGTGTAGCACTTTGGGGTAACACCCAGTGCAGCTACAGTGGTGCAGCACTTTAGGGTAACACCCAGTACAGCTACAGTGGTGTAGCACTTTAGGGTAACACCCAGTACAGCTACAGTGGTGTAGCACTTTGGGATAAAATGCCAACAAAGTGGTAGAGGTTCAGGGATCAGTCAGAAGTTCCATGACTTCCTGTTAGGGTGGTAACAGCAGTCTCACCTGAGGTGTTGCCTTATAGGTTCCTAAGTTCATAGGCAAGTACTAGGTTAGCTGCCCTTGTAGGCCATTTTAAGCCTAGCCAATTTCCCTTTCAAGGTGGGAATCAAACCCTGTACCTTCTGTCTGTGAGGCAGCCACCTTAACTGTTATGCCAACCCCCAATCCTTAACGACTTTACTTTGGATACTTTGCAGTTGATGGTTAACTGTCCCACCACTGGTCAGTATGGTGAACAATCACATGTGAACAGTGGGCACAGTATATAATATCCATGGGCTACAATATCCCTTCATTCATTACTCCCCAACTACTCACCCTTCCTCTTCCCAATGTCTTACCCCGCCACAAGAGGGAAGCGCTTTCCAGACCTACTCAGATAAGAGCCATCCACAAGGTCTCCATAGAGTAGAGAAGGTCTGGATTTTACTTCATATTATTGAAAACTGAGGACCTCAGGCCTACTCTAGAATGGAAGGGCCCCAAACCCATTACAGACTTAAGCAGCCTAAGCCAGTTTGTTCCCAGACAGAAGTTCTAAATGGTCACAGTGTGGTTGGTCCTCCCCTGTCTGTGAAAAGGAGACTTGATGTGCCCTTTATATCTCCAAGACACATACCTGCAAATCAAGACAGTCAAGGAGGTTACACTGATTACAGGTGGGGGCTAGTCCCTTAATGGTCTCCTGCGCTGCATGTCTATTAACTTATCTATGATTAACAGTTACAAGCTTGTCTTTCAGCCTGTTTTAGCCCAAAGGATTTTCACTAGTTGTATGGCAGTGATGGCAGTATACTGATGGATGGAGGGTTTGAAAATCATCTCTTATTTAGATTGAGTTCTTAAACCTCAACCATAAAAAACTAACTGCTGCCAGAAATTCCTTAAAGTTTCTTTTCTAGTCCTTGGAATTACCATGGACTTCATAAAACCCCATCTGTAGTCCTGTCAGTGTCTGAAGTTCATAGGATGCCTGCTGGAAACCCACACTTGTATAACTACACCTCCTTGTTAAAGGATTCCCCTTTTTGATTCAAGTGGTGTCAGGCATTCTTCGGTCTTCTGCAATTACAGTAGTCCTGGGCCTTAGTGCTCTGGGGGCTAATGGCTGCCATAATCTTACATCATATTTAGGTTCTACGGGGAACCGTGTAGACTCACTGAAAACAGTCTTCAGACTCTATCCATTAAGGTTATAATTTCCAAAGCATGATGGAGGCACCCAGCTTGGTATTTGCTGGCACCAGCTTCTTTCTGGGCAGCTCTCTTAGAAGTATTATTGATCTTCGGGTAACAGTCACCATGGCTACTTCAGCCCCAGGATAGGGACCACTGTCAAGACTGGACAGTCTGATGTAAAGGGCACTTTGCATATCATTGTCCTAAAAATGAGTGATCTTTTTGATACTGTACACTTTCCATGATAACCTTCATGAATGTACTGCAACAATGTGATAGGTGTTCAGTACACCAAAGGGTGTGGCAAAATCCATTTCTACTCCCCCTTGTTGAGAGGCTGTTACACTTTGGGAGTAAGCAATATCTTCCCACATACCTGGAGAAGCCAACTCACTAGCAAACTAGATTAGCAATTGCTTGCTGTTTCCCCGTGACTGTGTCTCTTGCCTGGTTGATGGTGAGATCTCTTTACTACCTGTGCAGAGTCCTCACTGCTATCTCTTTGCGAGCTTGTCCTTTGTCAAATGGAGACACTTCTCCATGATTCTCCCTTGTGTCAGGGGAACGGGGATTCCTTAGTTCAATAAAGGTTTCGGATCTGTTTAACAGCTTTCCCCTTTTCCTCCAATTCCCAGATTTCTACAGAAACTGCAGTGGAAGGAGGTCAGAGTCATTCTCATAACTTCATTTTTGCCCTTTCCAAGTTTGTTGTGACCTCATCTCCGGAGAAATCTCTTGGGTTGAGACCACCCAGGATCTTTCTGTGTCACCCATCCTGCAAGCGTCATCTAGATTTTCATGATCTCAGATTAACCGTTTGTGCTCTTTATTTCTAATGATGGCAACATGGTCTGTGCCCTTGTTTCTACTCAAAAACCCAACATTAGGAAAGTGTACAAAGATAAAATGGACTTGTCGTGTGGTTTGGGTGTTTTGTTGCTCCTGTTCCACTAGTCTTAGATTATCTCCTTCACGTTCTTTAGTCAGAGGTGAGGTTCTTATGTACTGTGATTCACTTAGCATCCATCTTGCAGTTTCATTTAGGTTGCCAGAATTTCTCTTTAGTCTGTCTTAAGGTGTATAATACTTTTCTGGAGAAGCCTTCCTGCTGTAGACTTCTGATTAGAGATCCCGTTCCACAATGGGGTCAGTTTTGTGCTGGAGCAGTTCACCTGGCCTCCCTTTGAAGTTACCTTCAGAACAGAGTTGAAGTTTTTGTCGTTAAAACATCTTCCTCATGGCTGTCTGGCAGTTAGTGGAGAGTACTAAAGCTCTGACTTGTAAATGAACTACTTGATTTGCCAAAGGTACAGGGTTTGAATCTTTCCATTTTCATTTGCTTACTGTGTGACCTTGAGCAAGTCACTACATAGACAGTACTTTGGGGCAATTGGGTATGTGGGAATTAAGGCTGAGCTCCTTACTGGTCTCCGATACTACATGCCTAAGTACCTATAGATCTAGCAGGCTGAACTTCAGGCTTTGTGTGTTGACCCACCATACTCTGTTTCATAAAAACAGAGGTGTAGTGTGATGAAGTAATTCCTCAGAGACTACTGAAGTAAATATAAACCAGACAGTAATTTTTCCTTCAGTTTTTCTGAATCATTCTGACAAGGAAGAATACCTGCTTCAAAGTTTAAATATTTACGGATAGCTCCTGTTATACCTTCACTGGACTAAGGATTAGGAAGGATGTGCAGCTGTTTGATTCATTTACTGCTAATAGATTGTCAAGTGTGCCATGAAAGTCTCTAAAGCAACTTTGTCAAGAAGGTTTCTAAGTGTATTTCCTGAGACATCTCTCACGCCTTTTTCCATAATGCATCTGTTAATCATATTTACGTTTCCAATACATGGGCTTCTGTGGGCAACTTTACTGAAACTTTACATGCTGGATGTAATATTTAGGTCTCATGTGGCATTTGGGGCCATTGCTTTCCAGTTTCTTTTCTCATAAGTCCACCCTGGTTGACTGCTGAGGTCTCTGTCCTAATTATAAGAGAAGGATGGACCAGTCCATGACAGATATGAAAACTATGTACTTGGTGTAATGATAGATCCGATTTGTCATGGTTCATGCTCCTACAGTCCCACCCATCATCCCCCAGCCTGGAAGATGGGGGACTATGGATGTGGGTATGGTAATAAACATGAACTGAATGTGCTCTGAGTGGCCTAATTAAAACTGGGTAGTGATGGAGGCATGGTAGGGATTATGTAAGTGGGAGGAGTTAAAGCCTGTTTGGCTTAGCAACTGAGCTGGCAAGTGATGGTAGTATGCTAGGCATTAGACATTATGTAAGGGGGAGGAGTTGATGACTGTTTGTGTTGTTGCTAAGATGCCTGAGCTAGTAACTGATGGTAGCTTGCCAGGTATTAGATATTATGTAACAGGTAGCAGTTAAAGCCTGTTTGTATTGGTGCTGAGGTGACTGAGATGCGGAGTGATGGTAGCGTGGTGGATATGATGTAATTGAGCTGGCAAGTGATGGTGGTATGCTAGCTATTAGGTATTATATAAGGGGAAGGAGTTAAAGCCCAGGAAAGTTTGTATTGGTGCTGAAGTGACTGTTCTTACACTAGAGCTGCAGTCCTAACAGTAGAGTAAGGTGAACCACAGCCATGCAGATAAGTCATTATGGTAAGTCTTTAACTTGCTTTGATGTTAATATGAAAACAGTGATTTATGTGCAGGAATATAAATTCATATAATTTTCTTCTTTATACAGATTAGTGTCATTATGCAGTATAATTAGTAGTAAGACGCAGAGATTATGTTATACTGATTGAGCAAAACTCATTTTCTGATTGTTAACCCACTCCTGAGATAGTTGAGTTTTTACAACTCTGACACTGAACAGGAAGAAAGGAGTAGTTCTTAACCTTGACAAATTACCATCTAGTACAACTGAACATTTTAACATAGCTGGTTACATTCCTGTTGAAACCATTTATGTTTATCTCTGTGCATAATAATTGAAGAACAAGTAAATTATGTGTGTTTTCAGGTGCCAAACAGCTTTGAAGACGTTGCTGTTGAGTTTTCAAGTGAGGAGTGGAAGATGCTGAGTGAACAGGACAAAGAGTTACACCGGGATGTGATGGTGCGGAACTATGAGAACATGATTTCTTTAGGTAATGGGATCTCAAAGGTACATCATTACTGACTAACATTCAAATATTATTCCTATTTCTTTGCAATAAGAATTCTTTCAGTAACATGGTAATATAGTGTACTGATTTACAACACAACAATGGCAGTGCAAAAATCTTCTTAGAAGTGCCATCTTATCTTGAGGATTGCACATGTTCATCGTGTTTCACTGTTGCAGTCATTACACTTGGGTTATCCGCCGGTAGGCTACCCGCAGTCGGCTCGAGTTCCAAAGTCTTGGTTCGGTGTCGGTTGCTGTCGCCTCTTCCCTGACGTCAGTGCGCCAGGGGTATAAAAGATGCAGCCGATGCCATTTTATTCAGTCTTTCTTGTCTTCGGTGCCTGAAGCAAAAGCAGTTCGCAAGTGCCGGACAGCCGACTCCTGAGATTTTCGAAATTGAGTTTCAGAACCGAAGTCTTCAATAAAGCTAAGTACCCCGTTGGGGAAACTTTTTCTTGCTCCAGACCGATGTCAGTAAAAGTTAATAGTTGTATTTCTTGTGGGAAGCAAATACCTCATAAGGACTTTCACTCTTACTGTATTCCTTGCCTAGGCCCTGACCACGACGTTACTAGTTGTCGGTTTTGTGCTAGATTCAACAAATGCACTATTAAACGTTGTTTGATTTTGATTTACATTATTTTGGCCATAGGTTTAACTACATAATGCCGTCGGAACAACCGATGACCGGAATATATAAAAAACGCAAAGACAAAGAAAAGGACAGGCATCCGAGGTCCAAAAACGACGACGAAGCCTCTTCTAGGCCAGTCGCCAGTTCTCAGTGAGGCACTTTCGCACCCCCTGACACCTGCTACCTCAGAGCCACAGGCCCTAGATGACAGCCATGTGGAGACACCGAGGCCTGTGGAAACTCAAGGTATTGGACCTACAGAAACAATTCCCTCGGATGGGTCTGGAGCTGCTGAGCAGGCATCGGCTTCTGAGGGTGTTTTCAGACCTTCACAGCTTACAATTAAGCCCACTACAGCAGCCAAGGCAAAGTTAAAAACACCATTAAAGACAAAGAAACAAGTACAGCATTCTACTAAACAGTCATCCATGCCAAAGAAGCAGATGCTTAAAATGGCCGAAGACCTAATTACTTTAATCAGGGGTTCCCATCCCCCTCTTGACAAAAGGCCTAGGCAAGACACTGACTATGATTCCTCTGACCAGGTTTCAGTTTCCTCTTGATTCCTCTTCTGACCAGGGATACTCTCTCCCTCCCTATGAGGACTCTGATGCAGAAGAGTCAATACCTTCAGCTTCTCCGCCTGAGGATTATTATTTTGGGGAAACCCTGCACACCATGAGAGAGCATTTCCATTGGGAAAGCCAGGATTGTTCAGAATCTAAGAAAAGGCCCAGAGACTTTCTTTTATTGCCCCAGCACAGGCCCCTGGCTATTCCCCCTGTGCTGGATATTGTTGATGATGTTTTTTCTGAATCCAGTCTGACTCCTGATTCTTTACCCCCTGCACCAGTCAAGCCAAACGGGTACTACAGGGTCCCTGACTCTCATAAATTTCTTTACAAAAACCCTGCTGCAGATCCAGAAACAATTTCTCAGGGACCTATAGGGGTTAAGGCTTCCACTGCTAAAAATCCTGTCCCCTCGGATAGAGATTCCAGAGCTCTGGACAGATGGGGGAAAAAAGTTTACATTTCTGCTACTTTAGCTGTAAGGGCTTTAAATTGCCAGTTTCACATGCTTAAATATCAGCAGTATCTCATGTTATTGTTAAAGCAGAAAATGGTTTCAATCTCAGAAAGTCCTGACCGTAAGGAAATGCAGGATTTATTGCATGCAGCTGAACAAGTGGGAAAGCATACTTTACAATGTGATTTTGATTCATTAGAGGCTTCTTGTAGAGCCGCAGTTACAGGCTCTGTTATTCGAAGGCATGCTTGGTTGAAAGAACAAAGTTTACCTGACCATGTTAAAGTTAAATTATTGGATGCTCCACGACAGCATGATACTTTGTTTGGTAATAAGGCAGAAGAGGTGTTAAAGAAAATGGAGGATAAAGCAAAATCAATGCAAACAGTAAAGGATTTCTTACAGGTTCAACCACCCAGGTTTAGCAGAAACTGGCCTTCAAAAAATTGGTCCTTTCCAGTGTCATACAGGCCACAAAGAGGCAGATACAGACGCCCAAGAGGCAGATCTCAGCCCCAAGGCTCCTACAGACCTACACAATGGGGTGCTTCAGCCCCCAAAGGAGGGGAAGACAAATCACAACCTTATAGGAAACAGTCCCAATGACTTCCCTCTACAGATGCCAAGCACTTTCCTTTTGGCAGCACCCCTAGGGGGAAAGCTAGCACTTTTCTCAAAAAATTGGCACATAATCACCCAAGACAAATGGGTACTGAGTATTGTTTCTCAAGGTTACAGGTTCCACTTTCACACGCTTCCAAAATCAAGAGGTGTGCCAGACCTGCCACAAAGCCAATGGGCAGAGGCGCAAAAACAAATTGCGGCTCTCATGGACATGGGAGCTATTCAAACAGTGCCACAGCAAGAATAGGGGCAAGGATTCTACTCAAGACTTTTCTTAGTACCCAGAAAGGACAAAGCCTGGAGACCAATGCTGGACCTGTCAACCCTAAATACTTTCCTGGATGTTCCAAAATTCAAAATATTAACTCTACAGCACCTTCTACCCATGCTGGGCAAGACGGCTTGGCTAGTTACTTTGGACATCAAGGAGGCATACCTGCATGTCTCAATTAGACAAACTTGTAGAAGATACCTCAGATTAATAGCAGGCTCTATGCATTACCAATTCTCTGCACTGCCCTTTGGCTTATCTACTGCGCCCAGGGTCTTCACAAAATGCCTGGCACTGGTAATTGCATTTTGCAGACAAAAAGGAATTCAAATATATCCCTACTTGGACGACTGCCTTATTCAAGCAGAGAGCAAGGAAGTTCTACTAAAGCATCTGGCATTTGTAAAAAGATCACTAATTTACCTAGGGTACACAGTAAACAAAAAGAAATCAAAACTAGTGCCCTCTCTAGAGATAATATTCCTGGGTGCAAGCTTAAATACAACTGCCCAGATGGCTTATCTCACACCAGACAAGCAAAGGCAACTGACTCCATACTTTCAACTGATGGCAATAAAGACCCATCTCCCTGCAAGAAAAATTCTGCAGGCCCTGGGCTTCATGGCGTCCTGCATTCTACTAATTCCATATGCAAGACTGCATATGAGGAAACTACAATGGTACCTAAAAAGTGTTTGGTCTCAACATTGTCACAGCCAGGAGACAATCATAACTTTAATTCCTTGCCTACAACAGGAGTTTCAATGGTGGTCACAGGCCTGTCACCACAACAAGAGACAGCCTTTCACCTTACCCACAGCCAAACAGACAATAACAACGGATGCATCGGATTATGCCTGGGGGGCACATATGGCAGGGAAATGTATTCAGGGCACGTGGCCCAAGGAACAAATGCATCTCCACATCAATCAGAAAGAGATGCTAGCAGTACAGAATGCCCTGACAGCTTTCAAGGACCTAATACATCCAGGACAACTACTAATAAAGATGGACAATACCACAGTTATGTGGTACATAAACAAGCAAGGGGGCACACATTCCTACCCCCTATGCAGGCAAGCCATGACCTTGTGGAAAACAGCATTAACCTATCAGGTACATCTGCAAGCACAATTCCTGCTAGGAACAAAAAACACACTGGCAGACGAACTAAGCAGAAATCTCATGGGCCCCTCACGAATGGAAACTGAATCCACGGGTGTTCAGCATGATAACAAGGAAATGGGGATGCCCAGACATAGATCTTTTTACCTCCCCTCACAATTGCCAACTACAGAAATTCTGCACAAGAACTTATCACTCTCAGGCATGGAAAGTGGATGCTCTATCATTCAGCTGGAAAGCTCTGGCAGTCTATGCCTTCCCACCAATGCCTCTTCTTACCAAAGTGCTCATAAAAGACAGACAAGAAAGGCCAAAAATGATCCTGGTTGCCCCAGACTGGCCACGCCAGCACTGGTACCCAATCCTAAAGAGCTTGTCTCAGGGCCCAGCTTGGCCTTTACCTCAAATTCCTCATCTTCTAACTCAACAAAACAATCAGATTCTGCACAGTCAACTCAGAACCTTAAATCTGGCAACATGGCAGATAATGTAGCCAATTAGACTGCATTCTCTCTAAAGCTGTTATGGATGTCATTCTAGAAGCCAGGAGACCCAGCACTAGGAAATCTTATGCAGAAAAATGGAAGAGATTCTGTGCTTGGAACCAGGCACAAGGGCTCAACCCACTTGTTCCAAATATACCTCAGATTTTACAATACTTAACTGAGATGCTGGACAAAGGCCTATCTTCCTCATCTATTAAAATCCATGCCTCTGCCATTTCAGCTCATTACAATATGGAACCTCCTATTTTTTCACATCCTCCACTAAGACAGTACCTCAGAGGGGCAAAAAACATAAGACCCCCAAGGAGAGCACCAGTACCAACCTGGGATCTCCATTTTGTTTTAGAAAAACTCACACTGCCTCCTTTAGAACCAGCCAGCACAGCTGATATAAAATTCTTATCATGGAAAACTGCTCTGCTCCTAGCAATAACTTCAGCAAGAAGGGTGGTATCAGTTACAGGCATTAATGGCTGTGGAACCTTTCATTATTTTTCACCAGGACAGAGTTTCTCTCAGGACAAACCCAACATTCATGTCTAAATTAGTTTCCAATGTGGCCCTGAACCAAACCATTCATTTACCAACTTTCTACCCAAATCCCCAGAATAAAGGGGAGAGACTTCTGCACGCTTTGGATATACACAGACCGCTACAATTCTACCTGGACAAAACAAAAGCTTTCAGAAAAACTGAGCAACTGTTTGTAGCCTATGCTTCAGGATCACAAGGAAAACCTATCACAAAGCAGACAATTCCAGAATGGATAGGACACTGCATCCGCTTCTGTTATGCACAACATGGCAAATCAGTGCCTAAGGTCATTAGGCCACATTCTACCAGAGCAACAGCCACTTCAGCAGCCTTTCTCAGAGGAGTACCAACCAAAGACATTTTAGAAGCTGCAACCTGGAGCTCAGTGCACACTTTCACCAAGCACTACCACTTACCTCTCTACTCTAAATCCAGAGCAGGCTTTGCCACTGCAGTTCTGCAAGGCCTGGTAGCCTCTCCATATCCTATTTAGACCCAGCCACCCAACCTCAGCTTTGGGATTCAACCCAAGTGTAATGACTGCAACAGTGAAACACAATGAACATAGTACAGTTGTGTACCTACCACAAATGTAGATGTTCGAGTGTATTCACTGTAGCAGTCCAGGTTACCCACCCACCATCCCCCTTTACTTTGCTGGGACTTCTCTGTACTTCTCAACTCTATACAACCTGTGTGGTGTATTTGCTTGTAGCTGAAGGAAATATTTATATTACTTCATGCATGCTTTTTGGCATTATTTTATTTTTCCAGCCTTCCTATCTGGGGGCACCTGACATCTGGGGCAAGAAAAACTGAAGAAAATGGCATCTGTTGCATCTTTTATACCCCTGGTGCACTGACGTCAGGGAAGAGGCAACAGCAACCGACGCCGGACCAAGACTTTGGAACTCGGGCCGACTGCAGGTAGCCTGCCGGCGGATAACCCAAGTGTAATGACTGCAACAGTGAATACACTCGAACATCTACATTTATGGTAGGTACACCAAAACAAAACACGTGCAACACATAGCTCACAAAGCCAGTGTGCCGAACAGTCACAGCCCTTAAGGCTAAATAACACACCTGATACACTTGTAATAGGTGACTCTATCATCAGGCACACTGATGTCCCGCTCACCAGGCTGAACAAGGAGAAGGTCACGGTGAGCTGCCTATCGGGCGCTAGGATCCGCCACATAACACAAGCACTCAGGTCACTCCAAGGCAAGTACAAATATGACTCAGTCATTGTCCATGCTGGTGTGAATGACCTGAGACGTACCTCCCTGGACTACATGAAAAGAGACATAGAGGAGCTCTCTGAGCATGTAGCCCAGGCCGGTATGACCCTGACCTTGAGTAGCATCTTACCCTCATGATGCCACAGTATGAAGACAAGATTATCAATTTCAACAATTGGCTTAAGTATTGGTGTCATTCAAAGGGGATCCAATGCCTGTCAGCCTGGGATGACATGCTCGACAAGCCACGATGCTTCGCTAGGGACGGCTTGCACCTGTCACCCCTGGGCTTTCGGATATTGGCAAAGGCACTTGCTACCCCCATAGTGCCTTTTTTAGGCAAGGCTGAAAAGACAAACCCACCTCCGTAGGTATCACAAGGGATAAGAAACTAAGAGTAATGCTACTCAACGCCAGAAGTCTAAACCTCAAGATGCACGCACTCGAAACTCTCCTGAGCATGGAGAACATCGATATCTGTGCAGTAACATAAACCTGGTTCAAGGCTCTCGAGAGCACCCCAGCACTACCAGGTTATACCTCATACCATGCTTTTCGGTCCCAAAACTTGGACTGAACCACAAAAGGAGGGGGAGTATCATTATTAGTCAAAGATACCCACACCTCCAGGTTGGTGGCACAGCACGAAGCATCAGAGACTATCCATGTGCAACTAACAGTGGGTAAAACTGCCTTCCAGTTTATAGCCTGCTACAGACCACCCTCCCAAACCCAGGAACCCCACTCGGCCTTCCTGAGAACACTGGAAAATATGAAGGTCTCTCCAAACACCATTATATTGGGTGACTTCAACTACCCAACCATAGACTGGGAGCATTACTCTAGCTCCAACACCCTAGCCCAAAGGTTCCTAGAATTTATAAACTCAAATGCTACGGAACAACTTGTTACCACTCCCACAAGAGGGGAAAACATACTGGACCTGATCATCACCAACATGGGGACTCTATGCTCCAGACCAGAAGTGTATCCCTCACTGGTAAGATCAGACCATAAACTAATCTCACTGGATATTCACATCCCGACCCCACCCCATGCCCAGAAAACCACAGTGAAAAACTTCTCTAAAGCAAATTTCACACTCCTCAAAACCGAGGTGGAATCCTTCAAAGCCCGGCCTGTGGATATCTGCCCAGACCACAAAATCCTTTATAAAAGCATTCTATGAACTCCTTCAGGAATGCATGGATCATGCAATCCCAAATAAAACCAAGACCCAATCCTCCAAAGGCAGACGTCCTGTCTGGTGGACCCCAGCCATAAACAAACTATACAATAGAAGGAGGAAGCTACTACATGACAGAGAAAAAATCCCAAAAAGGGAAGGCATCTCTGATCAGTATCAGCAAAAAACTATGTGCACTCATAAAATCGTCTAAGGCTAGCTTCGAGAAAAAAATTGCACAGGACACTAAGGATAATCACAAGGCTTTCTTTAGTTACGTTAGGAACCTGAGTGGGAATTCCCAGATATGCTCAGAATTAGTCCAAAATGACAAAAAATACACCGAACCCACAGACATTGCCAACATCCTAGCTGACAGGTTCAGCGCAACCTCCCCACCAAAAGGGCTAATATCTATCCCAGCAGAGTGCTGCCCCCCTGACATCTCAGATGCTCAGGTAAGAGCTGCCCTCTCCAAAGCAAGAAACACAGCATCAATGGGACCAGACGGTGTCCCGGGCTGCGTCCTACATGAACTCCAAGAAGAGCTAAACCCAAACCTAAAACTACTGTTCAATCTCAGCCTTACTACAGGATATGTACCCAAAGAGTGGCGTACAGCAACAGTGGTCCCTCTCCACAAAGGTGGTGCCTCAACGGATCCTGGAAACTATCGCCCTATAAGTCTCACTAGCTTGGTCTGCAAAGCTATGGAAAGGATCATCATGGACCTTATAAATAAAGATATTGGGGACCTACAGACACTGGATCCTACCCATTTCGGCTTTGTTAAGGGCAGATCCTGCCTCTTAAACCTGGTCGATTTCTTTGAAACAGTCACCAAGGCCATTGACAAGGGGAAGGTGGTCCACACAGCCTACCTGGACCTTGCAAAAGCCTTCGATACAATACCCCACTCGGGCATTATAGATAAGCTCACCAGCTTAAATATAAACCCCTATGTCACTAGATGGGTTGCAAACTGGCTCAAGGACAGAACCCACATGGTTAGAATAGCTGGAGCCATGTCAGACTCCAAACCAGTTACAAGTGGCGTCCCACAAGGCTCAGTCTTGGGACCTCTCTTGTTCGGTATATATTTCTAGGAGGTACAGGCCAACATGGAAGGACTGTGGCTGATCAAGTTCGCAGATGACTGCAAACTGGGCACCATAATAGACTCTCCAACCGACATAAGCATCCTCCAAAAGGGCCTCATAGAAACAGACAACTGGTGCCGGAGCCATGGCCTCAAGCTAAACGCCAAAAAGTGTATAATGATCCCCTTTGGCAAAAAAAGTGCCCACAAATTACCACATAGGTGGTAATCCATTAAGTACAGAGGAAGTAATTAGGGACCTGGGGACCCAAGTTGATAGCAATCTCTCATTTGACA
Source organism: Protopterus annectens (assembly GCF_019279795.1). NCBI lineage: Eukaryota > Metazoa > Chordata > Ceratodontiformes > Protopteridae > Protopterus > Protopterus annectens. Next base: position 1,860,789,396 of record NC_056732.1, read on the forward strand.
GCCACGTGGCCAAAGTGGTTAGAAAAACATTTTATATAGCCCACCTAATCATGAAGGGATTCAAATCTAGATCAGGGGAGGTCATCGTGCCTCTTTACTCATCCCTCATCAGGCCCATGATTGAGTACAATGCCCCTTTTGGGATGTACCTTACCAGACACCTGCAGCAACTGGAAAGACCCCAAAAGTACCTCACCAAGAGGATCAAGGGGCTCAAACAGATGCCGTATGCTGCCCGGTTAAAGAAACTCCAGCTCTACTCAGTGGCATACCGCCTGCTCAGAGGCGATCTGTGCCTGACGTATAAAGCCATGTCCAACCCAGAATTAATGGACATGCTGCACCTCAGAAAATCCAAATCCCATCGAGCTACGCGCTCAAGGGACTTAAACCTCAGCACTGAAATAAATAGGACATGCTGGAGGGGCAGATTCATAACCAAGAGGCTCCCTTCACTCTGGAATAAAATCCCAGTCCAGGTTAGGCAGAGTCCCTCATTGACTCTCTTCAAGAGGAATCTTGATGAGTGGATGGGAGATCGTAGGTTTACCCCGGGTATCACTTCTGTGTCACTGTTAGACAGAGGCACAGTATACTAACCTCGAAAAAGGGCATAGCAAAATAAATTTAAAATGGGTGGCAAAAGCCAAACACATTCTGGCTAGGCTTATAAATGCCCTAGGGCAGATAGCCTAGTATGAACCTATGAACCTATGTACTTTTCATCTCCTGTACTATTATTATATGCAAGTATTACATGGTTAGAAGAACCTTGTGGTCAAGTGTTTATTCCTCTCTGACAATGAAAGTGCAGTGTGTTACATAGATCTCCAGTTCCTTTAGGCTGTTTAATATTTCTGGGGTTTTGTACTTTTTAATTCATGATTACACAGAAACCCATCATTGGGAATTCCAGGCATAACCTAATGTCTCTTTTGACAATAATAATACAAAACCGGTAACTAGTAGTAGCTGTGTACCAAACAGTGATTTTCATTGCACAAACTATATTATTGCTTTAAATCCTTAAATGCATGTCCTACATCATCTTGACACTGTATTAAGCACAACAGTAACTCTACTTTTCTACATTTTATCATTTAAAAACATGTTTTTAGTGAAAATAAAATACTTTTTCTACTTCTGAATTAATTTGGGTAAAATATTGTATTTTTTAATGTTTTCCTGATTTAAGTTAACTGAACTAATAGTCATAATTTGAACTATGGAGACTGAAGAAAAAAAACACTCCACAGAATGTAGAAACAAACTTATAATAAAAAAAAACATTTACTGGAAGACTGTAGAAACACCTCAAGTAAAATAATTTAATTTGTATTTATTCACAAAGATTAAGTACTTATGTCACAACACTTCATCAGAATAAAAAGTGCAGTAAAAATCACATTTAAGTACACTGATGCATAATTAACAATTAAATGCTTGATTAATCAACCAACAGTTCCATTTCAGTCTAAAAACACATTTAATTAATAATAATGTTGTAGGTGATCAGCACAGGGATGGTATATATTGCTATAAGCTCCTGTTTGTACTCCTTCTATATAGGAATGACCGGAAGTATTAGAATAAAGGAACATTTATTTGCTATATAGAAAAAAGATAGCAACATTGCACTAGTGAAACATCCACTGTACGTAAACCTTTTAAAATGTTTTATTTTTCTATCCTACAGGCAGTTCTGAAACATTTGAGGGGAGGTAATTAGAATAATATAATTCTTAAAAAAGAAACTTTCTGTCAAGTTAAGATGCAAGCAGACAAATACTCTGGTATTAATGAAACCATTTGTATAAAGTGCTTTTTAGAATAGCATCTTTGTTAATAATGGCTTGTTTGTCATTAATTAAATGTGTTTAGGCTGAATTGGAATTGTTAGTTGATTGGGCAAGAATTTAATTGTTAAGTTTCTATTAGTGTACTTAAATGTGTTTTTTACTGCACTTTTTATTCTGATGAATTCTTTGGATGAAAGTGCTTAATATTTGTCAATAAATATCAGTTATTTTACTCATGGTGTTTCTGCTGCCTTGCAGTGAAAGTTTTTTTGTTTTGTTATAACTATGGAGACTATTTGTGGTAATTTACATGTAAATTCCCTTCCATTCCTTCTGTAACATATGGAGTTTATAACTTTAAATATGCTAATGACCAAGCCACAGGGAGTTGCATGTCACGTCGTACAGATTCATGCATTCATATGCTAATGACTAAGTCACAGGGAGTTGCATGTCATGTGGTACACATTCATGCATTCATATGCTAATGACTAAGTCACAGGGAGTTGCATGTCATGTGGTACACATTCATGCATTCATATGCTAATGACTAAGTCACAGGGAGTTGCATGTCATGTGGTACAGATTCATGCATTCATATGCTAATGACTAAGTTACGGGGAGTTGCATGTCATGTGGTACAGATTCATGCATTCATATGCTAATAATTATGCCACAGGGAGTTACATGCCATTCACTAGTGCAATGTTTCTAAAGACATGCTTCTGGAGCATTCCTCCCCAGGCCTCTGTTGAAAACAGGATCTGTGGAACCTAGTTGGACTTTCCCGGTCAACAAATGTTAAAAAAAAAAAAAAAAAAAAAAATGTGGTACAGATTCATTCATTCATATCCTAATGACCAAGTCACAGGGATATGTTCTTCGTGTTTCACTGTTGCGGGCATTACATTTGGGTAATCTGCTGGCAGGTTGCCCTCAGTCAGCCTGAATAGCAATTTCTTGGGTCCTGCGTCGGTTGCTGTCTCCTCTTCCATGATGTCAGGTCGTCAGGGGTATAAAATATGCAGCCAATGCCATTTTATTCAGTTTTTCTTGCACCAGATATCAAATGCCCCCCAAATGGGGAGCAAAAATATATATGTATATAAATAAACAGTAAATATATATAAATGCACTTTTAGAAACATACACTTTACCTTTATCTAAAAGCAAATACACCACAAAGGCTTTTGTGTATAGTGAAGGAAAGAAAATGTATAGAAAGGGAGATAGCGGGTGGGTAACCCAGACTGCAACAGTGAATACACTCGAACATCTACATTTATGGTAAGTGTACACAACTGTACTATGTTCTTTGTGTTTCACTGTTGCAGTCATTACATTTGGGTAGAATCCCAAAGCTATGGATGGGAGGATGGAACTAAACAGCATTAAGGGCGGCTACAAGGCCCTGCAGAACTGCAGTGGCAAAGCCTGCCCTGGATTTGAAGAAAAGAGGCAAATGATAATGCTTTGTGAAGGTATGAACAGAGCTCCAAGTAGCAGCTTCTAGAATGTCTTTGGTTGGAACCCCTCTGAGAAAAGCTGCTGAAGTAGAGGCAGCCCTGGTGGAATGTGATCTGATTCCCATGGGCACGGGTTTACCATGGTGCAAGTAGCAGAAATGAATGCAGTGGCTTATCCACTTAGAAATAGTCTGCTTTGATATAGCCTTCCCCTCTGACCCTGCAGCAAATGCTACCAGTAGTTGCTCAGACTTTCTTAGAGATTTTGCCCTGTTTAAGTAGAATCGTAGTTGTCTGTACATCCAATGAATTCAGAATCCGCCCCCCCCTTGTTCTGCAGATTTGGGTAAAATGTTGGCAGGTGAGTGGTCTGGTTAAGAGCCACACTGGATATCACCTTATGCATAAAAGAAGGATTGGTCCTGAGGGACACCCTGTCCGGGTAAGACAACTGGTGCCAGAGCCATGGCCTCAAGCTAAACGCCAAAAAGTGTATAGTCATTCCCTTTGGCAAAAACAAAGTGCCCACAAATTACCACATAGGTGGTAATCCATTAAGTACGGAAGAAGTAATTAGTGACCTGGGGACCCAAGTTGATAGCAGTCTCTCATTTGAAAACCACATGGTCAAAATGGTTAGAAAAACATTTTATATAGCCCACCTAATCATGAAGGGATTCACATCTAGATCAGGGGAGGTCATCGTGCCTCTTTACTCATCCCTCATCAGGCCCATAATTGAGTACAATGCCCCTTTTGGGATGTACCTTACCAGACACCTACAGCAACTGGAAAGACCCCAAAAGTACCTCACCAAGAGGATCAAGGGGTTCAAACAGATGCCATATGCTGCCTGGTTAAAGAAACTCCATTTCTACTCAGTGGCATACCGCCTGCTCAGAGGCGCTCTGTGCCTGACGTATAAAGCCATGTCCAACCCGGAATTAATGGACATGCTGCACCTCAGAAAATCCAAATCCCATCGAGCTATGCGCTTGAGAAACTTGAACCTCAGCACTGAAATAAATAGGACATGCTGGAGGGACAGATTCATAACCCAGAGGCTCCCTTCACTCTGGAATAAAATCCCAGTCCAGGTTAGGCAGAGTCCCTCATTGACTCTCTTCAAGAGGAATCTTGAGTGGATGGGAGATCTTAGGTTTACCCCGGGTATCACTTCTGTGTCACTGTTAGACAGAGGCACAGTATACCATCCTTGAAAAAGGGCATAGCAAAATTCATTTAAAATGGGTGGTGAAAGCCAAACACACTCTGGCTAGGCTTATAAATGCCCCAGGGCAGATAGCCTAGTATGAACCTATGAACGTATGTGGTACAGATTCATACATTCATATGCTAATGGCCAAGTCACAGGGAGTTGCATGTCATTTGGTACAGAGTCATGCATTCTTTATTAAGGCTGTCAGATTAAACACTTCATGAAGGCTGGTGCTTATCTGGAGTGTTTATGTTGTCCTACAGAGTATCCTGATAAACCTCTGCATATTCCATGGTATTACAGTGGGGAAATGCATTTGCAAAATGAGTAAATCTATTTCATTTTAAGCTTTTATCTGTTTGGAAATACAAAATAAATAAAGTCACAGTTAGAATAATGTTCCAGTTGCAGCTGCCAGGAATTCTGTTGCTGCAGTTCAGTTTGTAAAAATACCTGGAAGTTTCTATCCAGAAATTTGATAGGTTGAAAAGGTACCCTGCTGCTGATATTGAAACCACAGTAATGTTTGGAGGGACCCAATCTTACCCTCTGTGAAGGCTAGCCATGAACCTCAGGCTGACAGCCTCCTCCTTGAGATTACACCTAATAGCCCAATATCTACCAGGGATCAACAGCACCCTGGCAGACCACTTAAGCAGAAACTTATTGGACCCGCACGAATGGCAGCTCCACAGAAAAATCTTTTTGCAAGTCACTCAGGAGTGGGGAACTCCGGAGGTGGATCTCTTTGCTTCGCACCTCAGCCACCAGCTGAAAAAAATCTGTACCAGGAAGTATCACCACCTAGTGTGGAAGGTGGATGCCTTGACCTTCCCCTGGAACTCCCTCTTTGTGTACGCTTTCCCTCCTCTGCCTCTTATTCCCAAGGTACTGATTGAAATAAGGGAGGAGAGACAAAAGGCCATCCTCATTGCTCCAGATTGGCCAAGAAAGCATTGGTACCCCTTACTGCGCAGCCTGACTTTACAGCCCCACAGGCAGCTTCCCCTGATCTCGGACCTCTTGACTCAGGTGTGGGAGGGGGGGATGTGGCACCCAGACTTGCAGACTCTCAAACTGTCAGCATGGCTAATACTCCAAAGTCAAAAAGGGGGCCCCTGTTAAGCAAACATGTCCTAGACATTATCACAGAGGCCAGAAGGCCCAGCACCAGAAAATCTTATGCAGGGAAATGTAAAATATTCTGCTCCTAGAGCCAGTCCAGAGGAGGCAATTCCTCACAACCTACCATCCTGGACTACCTAGTGGAGTTACTCAATAGTGGCCTCTCCTTCTCTTCTATTAAAATCCATGCCTAGCCATTTCAGCTCATTTCGATACAGATCAGCCTCTATTCTCACATCCTTTGATTAAACAATTCCTCAGAGGGGCTTCCAATATAAGACCTCCCAGAAGGCCACCCATGCCAGCCTGGGGACCTGAATTACATTGTGGAAAAACTAACCTTACCACCCTTTGAACCTGCTGCATCAGCAGGACTGAGATGCCTCTCCTGGAAGACTGCTTTCCTACTAGCTATCACCTCAACCAGAAGGGTTTCAGAACTTCAGGCACTGATGGCCGTTGAGCCCTTCATCATTTTCCATGCAGACAGGGTCTTCCTGAGGACTAACCCCTCCTTTATGCCCAAGGTGGTATCTAATGTGACCCTCAATCAGGCCATACATCTACCCACCTTCTTTCCTAACCCTCAAAACGGGGGGGGGGGGATTTTGCACTCACTAGATGTGCACAGACAGCTCAAATACTACCTGGGCCATACTAAACCCTTCAGGAAAACAGACCAACTTCTTGTCAGCTTTGTCCCAGGGGCAGAGGGGAAACTCATTTACAAGCAAACCATTTCCAAATGGATATCACACTGTATCCATTTCTGCTACAGATTGCATTTGAAACCACCCCCAAGTCTGTTCGTACCCATTCCACTAGGGCAGCCTCCACTTCCACCGCATTCTTCAGAGGAGTTCCCACCAGGGACATCTTGGAAGCTGCCACCTGGACTTGCTTTCCATTCCTTTACAAAGCATTTCCACCTACCTCTTTTCTCTAAGACTAGGGCAGGGTTTGCCTCTGCAGTTCTGCAGGGCATGCTGACCCATGCCTAGGTCTCTTACTAATACTACCACCCCTCTCAACTTTGGGAATCTTCCCACAGGTGATGACTGCAACAGTGAAACTCGAAGAACATAGTACAGTTGTGTACACTTGCCATAAATGTAGATGTTCGAGTGTATTCACTGTTGCAGTCCTGGTTGCCCTCCCTCCTTCCCCCTTATATCCTCTTTTCTTAGGGAGACATAAGCTTCTTACGGTGGCTTTGAGCCACCAGGACCACTTTACCATATTTCCTTGAGCTTCTGACTGGTTAGCGCAAGAAATACTGATGTAATGGCGTTGGCTGCCTTGCTTTATAGCACTGATGACCTGACATCAGTCAACAAGCAACAGCAGCTGACTCAGAATAACATTGACTCTGGTATTCAGGCCCACTGAGGGTGACCACAGCAGGGATAACCCACAGGTGATGATTGCAACAGTGAGTACACTCGAACATCTACATTTATGGTAAGTGTACTATCTGCATGACTCATGAATAAGTACCATAAAATAATGATCAAACCAGAAGCAGTCCTCATTAAAAACTATGAAAGTGTGCAGAATGAGTGAAATAACTAGTGTACACTTTAAAGAATTAGCTAGAAAATGTATATATAAATGATAAATTTGAGTCAACAAAACACAAACAGTAAAGGTTATGCAATAGAAGCCATTTTACAGAGTACTTAACAGTAATAGAAACAGTAAAGATAGCCGTAAGGTGCAGAGTTAATATTATGCAGTTGGAATTCATACCTTATATATACTGCTTGTAGAGAAAAGCATGAAAGGAAGCATTGTCTTGCTACTAATCAGTTTTTTCAGATTTTTTTGCTATGAAGAACCATTATTCAGGGATACATAATAAGAAAGATGATGTCCTGAAAAGAATTTGCATGGTGTTGGACTGAAAAAAGTAAATACGTTGCACCAACATTTAACTCAGATAGGTGCTATTAAAATAAAAATGTATGTTACAGTAAAGTCTGAAAAGACATCAGATGCATTCAGACAATAGTGCAAGTCACATTTTGCCATGACATTGATGATTACAATAAGCAAAATGTTGAAGGTAACTGATAACTAACCTAAACACATTTCCTGTGTGTTTTCCCTCTTTAAGTACTGTTTTCCACACTTTTACATATAAAGAAAGAATAGTGCACAACAGAGAATAAACTTTAGACCTGGTCGTCACGTCACAGCTGGCTTTCCCTCTCCCCTGACCTACCTAATTGTTTGTCATCTTATCCTGCTCCTGGTTGGGCTAACCCCACTCCGGTCACCCTCTCTAGGCTTGGGCTCACTCTGCTCTCCTAACGTACCCCATTCTCACCCACCCCCACTTTCATTAGATTTATATTCTCCACACCCTGATCAATCATCTGACCAACCCAATTACCCCTCCTCTCCAATCAGACCCCTCCCCTTCTCTCCAATCAATCACTACCCCTCCTACTCTACTACCCCCCACTTGTACACTACACCACCTCCTGCACTCTACCCTTCCAATCCAGTCTACTCCACTTATCAAACCCCTGTTTCCCAACCTTTTCTGTACTCAGACATAACGCCTTTCACTGTTACCGTTCTCCTAATACTCCAATCAGTGTGACCCCTCACTATCGTACTATCCCCATTCTCCTCCTCCTAGCCCGATCTGCCTCATACCACACATCACTTCAATACCCTACTCCTGCATCTACTTATACCACACATCACTTCAATACCCTACTCCTGCATCTACTCATACCAAACATCACTTCAATACCCGACTCCTGCATCTACTCATACCACACATCACTTCAATACCCTACTCCTGCATCTACTCATACCACACATCACTTCAATACCCTACTCCTGCATCTACTCATACCACACATCACTTCAATACCCGACTCCTGCATGTACTCATACCACACATCACTTCAATACCCGACTCCTGCATCTACTCATACCACTCATCACTTCAATACCCGACTCCTGCACCCACTCAGTCTTGCTGTCACTACTCCTATAATAACGCTCACACGCTACAGATCTCTTCTAACCTATTTCCTATGCTTCCGTCTAACCTCTTTACAATCAAAACATATCCAAATTTATCTCTTTCCAGCTGCACTAAATCTCAAACTCCCCCTACTGCAGACCTTCTCTCCATCCTACTCTCTTTCTTTCACACCCTTCTCTTGGCTGGAGACATCCATTCCAACCCCTGCTCAACCATCTCTACCCCTAACCTACATTCTGCCAGCTCCTCATCCACACACTTTTCTCCCCAAATTCATACTCACCCTCCTAAATCCGTAACAGTTTTCTCTCTGAACATTGAAAGCATAGTAAACAAAACTACAGAACTTCACTCTTGGATCCACCAGAACTCCCCCCATATTTTAACCCTCTCTGAAATCCAGTTAAAGCCTCACATCTCTAACTCTGAAATCTTACCCCCAGGCTACAATATCTATTGGGCAGACAGAACAAACAAAAGGGGTGAAAGTGTTGCCATCCTCTACTCCAACCAACGTAATATCTCTCAACTCTCTACCCCCTTACCTACCTTTGCTCCTGCAGAAATACTCATTGTTAACTGCCACCTCAATCCCCATAAAAAAAGATTGCCATCATATCCATGTACATCCCCCCCCCTCCAAGTGACAACATCCTTATTCTAGAAAACTTTCTATCATGGCTCACCCTAAACATTCCCTATGAAACCGTTATACTTGGTGGCATTAATATTAATTGATCTTCTCTCTCCTCCACTTCCTGTCCTCATGCCATCAATCTGTATGGCTTCCAACAACTCATATCTTCCCCTACCAGAACTGACAATAACTGCACTTCTGGATCCTTATTTCTGATCCTTGTGCCAGTCACACCCCTGGCATACTTCCCAATTCCCTGAGCGACCATTCTCCTACCTATATCCATAGATAGTCTCAAAAGACACCCAAAGAACACCTCTCCAGAGAACATCGTAACCTGACTCAATTTGACCCAAACAAATTCAACTCCACATTGGTCAAAATAAACTGGACCTTCCTTTATAACCTCCCCCTTAATGATGCTGTTACTGCATTCAACAAGATATTTCTAGATATCCTGAACAGCATGGCCCCATCCAGAAAACTCTGGGTTAAATCTAACTGTGCTTCCTGGCTCACTAAGAAAACATGCTCAACCATACAGCAGAGGGATATTGCTTGGAAATCCTGGGTAAAAGAATAAAACTCCAACCCTACTCCAGTCTTACAAAAAACTTAGAAACGCATGTAAAAAACTTATCATCAAAGATAAAAAGAAAATCGTTCTTTCCTTCCAAACACTGCAGCCCACATACTAACCCGAAAAAATTTTGATCCACTGTCAATAAGATTCTCCACCCTAGTGCCCCCTTGTACCCCAACCCCTTCCCTCGCAATACAGCCACAGAAACTGCTACCCTATTAAATAAGTATTTCATAGACACGATTCAAAGACTAACTCATCACTGTCCCACTCCCTCTTCTCTGCCCCATCTCACAGTACAGCTTCCTGCCCCATCTCACAGTACAGCTTCCTGCCCCATCTCACAGTACAGCTTCCTGTAATACTTTCTCCTTTCATCCTGTTCCCATTTCCTTTATCAAACCCCAATTGAACAAACTCAAACCCTGCTCTTCCTCTGTCGAAATCTACCCCTCCACTTTCTTAAAATTGCTATCAGCTCTATTGCCTACACTATTACTGAGGCTCACGTCACCAACATATGGAAATCCTTTTACAGAATCCCACTCCACAAGGGAAGTAACTCCACTGACCCCTCAAACTGTCATCCTATTATACTATTCCCACTGTCCAAGATACTTGAAAAATACATTCACTCCCAGCTACTCAAGTACTTGCTTGAAAATAATCTCCTGTCTCTCTCCCAACACAGTCTTTTAGACCACAACACATCATATCTACTGCACTTCTGTCAGTCATTCAAGCAGTGGCAGAAGCCCGTGATAACAACCTACTTCTTTCCTGTCTATTTCTTGATCTCTCCAAAGCCTTCGATACAGGCTCACACTCTAAACCGTTAACTAAACTTTCAGACCTCCACTTCTTCCTCTTCTGCATATCCTGGCTCTCTAGTTATTTATTTAACAGACTTCAGTCTATATGCTGGCAAACCGCCTCCTCTCCTTTTCTGCCCATCAACACCAGAGTCCCCCAACGCTCTATCATGCGTCCCCTCTTGTCCAACATTTGTACTAATAACTTACACTCTGCTACTAACCTCTCAACCCTTCTACAATATGCTGATGACTTCAACCTCATAACCACAGCCAATGCCATCCCTGAACTCCTTTCGCGTACCCAAGATACTTTCACTTCCATAGAGTCCGGGCTCACTGTCAATCAATTAATATTAAACCCCCCAAAAAACTAAACTCTTGTTAGTCCTTCCAAAACACCTTGCACAACATAAATCCTCCTTCTCCATTACCTCCCTCAACAACACCATCATCAAACCTGAACCACATACCAAATTAGTGTAACCACAAGTTCTGTACAAAACACATGCATCCAGTGATTACCCTCGATATTTTATTAAAACACTCGATCAGCAACACAAGAGTCCAATGTATAAAACTTCAGCAAATGCTCAGTCTGGTCATAAAAATTGTAATCCAAGTAAAACGGACACAATAATCCTCTCTCTCAATGATTTTTATCCAAAAAAATGCAATGAATCTTTTATATAAGAAGGTAGTTTCTCTACCTCAGTCCTAAGATAGGTGTGTAAAAATAGGGTCATATTATGTGTGAAGTATCCACAGGCTGAAACTATAGGCCGTCCGGGTGGATCCACCATGTTGTTATGAATTTTAGGGGCACAGAAAGAGTAAGCCATTGAATTCTCTTTTACTGCAAACCGCTTGTACACATCTTCGTGGGGAAAATATTTGTCTCAGTCCTTTCATTAACAGTTCTTTATAAATAGCTATTGCTTCTAAGTAATTTTCCATCCCAACTAATGCATAAACTTCCCTGTTATTTAAATGTTTATAGCACATTTTCAAATATTGTACATAATTTAATACTACTAATTTACCCCCCTTGTCAGATGGTTTAAAAACAAGCTTTCTATCCTGACTTAATTTTTGTAAGCTAGACCATTCTGCTTTAGTTAAATTATATTTACAATCCCACTTCAGTTAATTCATTTTTTCACATTCCATTTCCATTGCAAAATGTAATGCATGAGAGAACTGTTGGATACTGTCATCTTTACAGACAGGTATAAAATCGCTTTTATACAGTACACTTTCTATATGTAGTTTACAATACGCATCCATTTCAAAATCCGAAACACATGAGTCAAAACTGTCTTCACTAACAGAAGATTAATTTTCAACACTAATATCATTATTAAAATTACCATTTTGAGCAAAAAACACTTTTAAATTCAACTTTCTCATAAATTTAAATACATCACATTTCAACTCATATATTCTAGGAAAAAACGTGGGTATATATTTCAAACCCTTATTAAGCACTGCTAAATCTGTTGTAGTTAAAACATAATTAGACAAGTTTACTACATAATCCCCTTGATGATAATTTATATTTACACTAATGCCACTTGCCTCTCTTGACTGTCCGCGAGTTATAATGGGATTCCCCATGATAGTCATGTCCGTAATTATTTCTGAACCTCTTTTTGTTGTTGTTTCTCCCTGACTCACAAAATGTTTCTCTTAGGTATTCCGGATTCCTGGCTTCTGGTAACCTAGGAAAATGATTCTCCTCCTCGCTGTCCCCTGTATCAAATGAGGGATCCCTCCCCGCCTTGGAGACATAGCGGTTGGTGTTTCTCCTTCCTTCCTCCTGCTGAAGTCTCATGTGCTGACGTGGCTTCCATTGATTAGTTGAGATTGCGAATGCCTGATTACGTCCGTAATCTCTGCAATCTCTATGTAGTTTGTTTTTCTTTCTTTCAATGAGTTCTTTTTCATAGCCTTATTGGCTCTAAACTTCTTGAAAAATGCATACACCTGCAGCTCATGCCATTCCTAACTGAACACCAGGTGCTCTCTCCTACCCAACACGGCTTCCGCCCTGGACACAATACCAACACAGCCCTTCTCTCCTTTTTACACTCTGTCAATTCAGTTCGAGATTCTGGTAACTTAGTTTCATCTGTTCTATTAGATTTATCTAAAGCTTTCGAAACCATCTCCCACACCCATCTACTAAACCATCTATCTAACCTCAACATCTCCCCAAAAACTCTTTCCTGGTTCTCCAGCTACCTTTCAGACAGGTCCCAAGCCGTGAAATGGGGCCAAGCCTCCTCCACCTTCCTTCCCACCCCCACAGGAGTTCCCCAAGGTTCCATACTTGGCCCTCTGCTATTTAACATCTTCATTAACGATTTCCACAAAGCCATTCTGAATGCCAATATTGTCCAATAGGCAGATGATTCAACTTTGATCTGCTATACCTCCAACCGAACAGAACTCCAGTCTCTAACTCAAACTGCCTTCTCAACCACTGAAAAATGGATGCACCAAAACCACCTCTCATTTAACAGTAACAAAACTAAGATTCTTCTATTCACTCCCTCTAAATCCACTACCACTGATAAAAACTCATTTCAAATTACCAGCCTTAACAACTCCATCATTGACCTTGTTCCCTCCGCCAAATTCCTGGGGGTCACCATCGATGAACACTTCAGCCTTAACAACTCCATCATTGACGTCGTTCCCTCCGCCAAAGCCCTGGGGGTCACCATCGACGAACACTTCAGCCATAACAACTCCATCATTGACATTGTTCCCTCCTCCAAATCCCTGGCGGTCACCATCGACAAACACTTCAGCCTTAACAACTCCATCATTAACATCGTTCCCTCTGCCAAACCCCTGGGGGTCACCATCGATGAACACTTAAAATTCAATACCCACATCCAACTTAACATCAAGAACCCACATAAAACTCGGCCCATGGTAGCACTGGTGTAGAGGTGTGGCGCAGCAGTAAATGTCGAAATTAGACATTTGAAAAGTTTTGCGGTTTTGGTTTCGCGGAAACGGTTCAACGATGTGACTGTGGTCGATCATATGTTATCGACAATATGAAGGTAAACCCTACATAACACCTGGTCCTACCCCTGTCTAGCTCCAACCTAAATTCCTAAAACCTTTTCCTTTTACCCACCATTTTTTCTCTTGCTTCTCTTCTTACCCCTCTTCCGTGGAAAACTTCTCCAGCTCCCTCTGTGTGTAATAACTCCTTTGTTTTCTCTTAACTTCCTCACCATCATATTGGTACTGTACATTATTTCATTTTTTTTACAAAAACTTGTACAAAACAATTTTAATTGTTATTTTTTGTTGTATAAACTCTTTTTGAGATGTAATTTTTTTTGTATGGCTGTAATTTCTTTTTTGTATGGCTGTAATTTGTAATCGGAGCTTTTCTCATCTGGTCTCCACTGAAAATGGGTCATTAGCTCACTTGGACCAACCTGGTTAACAAATGACAATAAAAAAGTAAATAAATAATAAATGTAATATACAAGCTTTTGCTTAGAAATGCTTTCTCAAGTAAATAAAAAAATCCACAGATATATCTTGTATACAAAATTCAGTTAATCAATGGTAAACCTCTTTGTTTCAATACAAAGACAGAACTCATCTTTTACCAATGATACATTAACAGCATTGAAATACTCATACTTCTGTTGGTTTACAGTCGCTTTTGTGAACTGCAGTCATTCGAGATTCACAATGCAGTTTTCCAGGGGGCAGTTTTGCGAACCCAAATACATTGACTATACCACATCGAATGGGTAGTGTAGTTAGAGTATTTGAGATCTGAATTTTGAGTGGAGATCATGGTTCAGTGAGTAACACGGAATTAACCCATTTCCTTACTGCGTGTGATCTCGGAGTTGGTATATATAATTTACAAGGCTTGTGGGGGGTGCAGGGGGCTTGCCCCCTTGCAAAATAGTAAAGTTGATGTGCCATTGAATCTAGAGTGTCATAGTATATGACGGTATATAGCTTCGGTGACTGATGTCACCTCCTGGTATGTCAAGTACTTCGAACTATGGGAGTCAATGTATTCAGTTTCGAGTTTGTGGCTTATTCGTTGCAGTTTTCCCAGATTTTGGATCGATGTTGAGGTTGGTCGATGAATGCAGTTTCAAGGTTTCAGTAGTAAGCCACTTCTGTCCTATTCACCATGTTACCTCTTCTAACACTTTTACAAATTACTTGTAACACTATGAATTTAAAACTGTACATAGCATCATTAACTGAAACATGCTTTGCCATGGCATTTGAAGTACTTAATCTCCTGATATTGTACGGATGTTGAGCAGTCCTATCACGTAGCCTCCTTAAATGTACATAGCATCATTAAGTGAAACATGCTTTGCCATGGCATTTGAAGTATTTAATCTCCTGATATTATACGGATGTTGAGCAGTCCTATCACATAGGCTCCTATTTATCTTACCTACATAAAATGATGTACAGACAATACATTTAGTAAAATGATAAACTAAATTCATCGTCTTATAGTTAGCATGTTGAAAAACTCATTTTTATATTGTATAACTGGATCTATAAAGCAACAGGTTACATCACCATAGTTCAGTCGTTTCAGTTCATACAGGGGGACAATACCCTTAAATGTTTGTGAATCCATACTCCTAGTATGAGACACTGGTAATAATTGACAATCTGTAACATAATTGTTGCTTTAAATTATGTTTATTCCTTAAAATTGTCCAGTTATACCAACACTCTGTTTAATATCGGGTGATATTGTTAGAACTGACCAGTTCTGTTTTATAATATAATTGGTCTAATACTATTGGAGTAGGTTATAATGTGTGGAAGGGAGTCATTACTAATATCAACAGTTTTCCTAAACACCGTATCACAGGTGAAGTATGGAGACATTGTAGTTTTATGATGATGTTTAACCTCATCAAATGCATTACTGATTTCTGTATCACTATACCCTCATTTAAAAAAATCATTATACATTTCCTTGACTTCTGTCTCAGACTGTATCATCAGATGTCAGCCTGGACAGTCTACAAAGTCGCCCCATTAAAATGTTGCTGAAAATATAACCTGATGCATACTATACCGTTGTAAGTAGTTAGTCTTCCTAGTGTCTTTCTTATGTATTCTAGTGGCAAGATGGCATGCCCCAACTCGTCCCAGTATAAGGAGATGTCTAAAAAGTTAATAGTGTTACATGAATATTTCAATTCAAATTCAAAAAAATAGTGCTCAAATTAAGATACCGAACAAAATCTTTTAAGATCATCTGCATGGGAACCTAAAATCATAACTATGTCATCCACAAATGTAGTATAATATAATACATACTGAGATAACTCCTTATTACGAAATACATGTTTGTGTTCCCAGTCATGCATGCTCAAATCAGCATATGTGTTTGCTACAGGAGTACCTATAACCACACCATTTCTGTGTAAATAAATATCTTTGCTGTAACAAAAAAGATTATTTTCATGTGCTAATTCCAATAAGGAACAAATGGGATTAATAAATCTGTTACTAACTGAAGACACACCCACATAGGTTCATAGGTAAGTACTAGGCTATCGGCCCTAGGGCCTGTACAAGCCTAGCCAAACGATTTCCCTGGCTTTCGCCACTCAAGAAAATAATTTTCTTGTGCCCCTGTCGAGCATTGCCACAGCAGTGATTCCTGGGGTGAATTTCCTGTTACCCATCCAATTGTCAAGAGTTCTCTTAAAAGGGCTAATGAGGAGCTTTGCTTGACATAAATGGGCAGCCTATTCCAGAGCAGGGGAAGTCTCTGGGACAGGAATCTATCTCTCCAGCATGTTCTGTTTATTGTGGTGACAAGGTTTAGGTCCCTGGAGCGTGTGGTTTGGAGAGATTGGGATTTCTTTAAGTGTAGCATGTCCATCGGGTCTGGGTTAGACATGGCTTTGTACATTAGGTAGAGGTCACCTCAGAGTAGGCGATATGCGACTGAGTAGAGCTGGAATTTTTTTGAGAAGGTCTGAGTATGGTATCTGTTTGAGGCTAGTAATCCTCTTAGTGAGGTATTTCTGTGGCCTTTCCAGCTGTTGCAGATGTCTTGCGAGGTACATGCCAAACGGGGTGTTGTACTCTATGATGGGTCTAATAAGGGATGAGTAGAGAGGAACGATGACCTCTCTTTTTGTGGAGGAGAACCCCTTTGTGATGAGGTGTGCCACGTACAAGGATTTCCTGACTACTGTGGCGATGTGATTATCAAAGGCGAGACTATTATCCACCTGTGTCCCAAGGTCTCTTATCACACTTTCAGCGTTTAGTAGGCTACCGCCTATGTGGTAGCTCATGGGTGCGGTATTTTTCCCAAAGGGGATGACAGTGCACTTCTTGGCATTGAGCTTTATGAAATCCTTTTCTCTGTCCATTTTACTGCCCCAGGTTTCTATAAAACATACTCCCATTTAACTTGGGCACTAATAAATTATACTGTACACCACTAGAAAAAGTATAGATTTTAAAAAACAAAACTTGACTGCATTCTTTTTAGTAGTGGTAAACTTATTAACACACCACAAAAATCCACTAATTAAAAAGTTAAATCAAAATGAATTAACCACAAATGCAATACTATCTACAAGTTTAAAAACAGTATATCAATTTGTAAGAATATCATTTCTAGTGTGGGATGAAGCATGAAGCAAAGTGCATGAGACCATCAGTGGTGCACTGCATCATTAAGAATCAAAGTACAAAGAGACCTCGCATCTAATGCTGCAAAAATAAACGATTAATTTTTGTAGATTAGTACCAGTTAATGAATTTCATAACAAACTCCATTGCGTCAGTTAATACATGGTCAATAACCCCTAAATAGAGTCTCAAAATCTGTTCTAAATAAGTAGATATAGGTTCTATTGACCATCCTCGCCCTGATAAAATTAGATGTAATGGTGGAGTAAATACATTTTTATGCACTTTTGGGAGACAATATTTAGTTGGTATCAGTGGCTGTCCCACAGTAAAAATTCAAAAAGTTCAGGTGTGATATAAAAGTTCAAATACATGTCGTATACAACCAATTTAATTTTTGAAATGACAAACTCTACTTCATTCTTATTTAAAATAGTGTATATAGAAATATCACTTAAATATGATTGCATTATGAATCAAATGTTAACAATGTTCATCACTACCAGTGCCCCACTCTTGTCCGCAGGTCGTACTGTAATATTCTTATTAAACTTTAATGAATTTAGAGCTTGGGAATGTGCTTTATTAAAATTATTATAAAATTTACCTTTGCAATTCTTCTGCTAAAACAAATGATAGAAACCGGACTCATGTTTGTTAACAAAAGCTAAAACAAGTGGAGGGTAGATGTACGTGTACTCGGCTTTCTCAAAGTACCTGTAACATTAATACTATACACAGGGCACAATCATATTCGAAGCTACATTCCTAGCAAATGAACAACACTCAGTTAATATCTCTACAATGTCCACCTTCTGTGAAGGTATAAAGTATAAACCTTTATTTAAGACATCAAGCTCATCTTGAGTAAAGCCGTAGCTGGAGATATTATATACGAGAGCTAAGTGTTGTTTGCCGACCTCATCTTGCTGTGTGTCTGTATCTTCTTGCGATTCTTCCCTCTTGCTTGCGTTTTCAATGTTCGTGGAAGTCCTCTGAAAAAGAAATCGTTGTGTAGGTGTTGGAAGAGAAGGAAAATCTGTAAAACTTGAAACCTCTGCTTCAGCAGATGCTTATTCGAAAGTGGAAGTACTGCTGGAGTTGACTAAACCATTTCCGAGACTCTGGCAAACTGAAGTTTTAAAGCCCATTCGCAAAATCAGTGCTGTCACATATCACGTTTTTGTTGGAATCAAATCTCCTTTCAAAAACTTGGAATCAAATCTTCTTTCAAAAACTTGGAGACTAAAGTCTCACAAAATTAGTGTGAGCAGTAAATAAGGTGTCACTTGTAATTTCCTCATACAGTTTCACAATTTCCTTAAACGGTTCTGTTTCAGTAGGCTTAAAAATGTATTCATTAGAAGCATAAAATCAGAACTTAAGTTCAGATACTGTTGTTGCCATTTCTTTAAAAGTTCAGGATAATGAGCCCCATAGGTCAGCATTTTTAGAATTCATAGACCACAATGCATTTTATTGTCTTTCAAATACATTTCAAATATAAAGCATAATAATACCTATTTAAAACGTTTCTTCTATTCTGTGGCATTTCTGCCTTAATCAGGCAAGTTAACTTCCTCACTACACAGAGTGTTGGGACTGAATGTGATCTCATGAGACTTTCTTCAGGAATTTGTCTCTTGCACTTGCTTCATTTGGCATGTCATGTTTGAAAGTTTCTGACCAGGAAAACACCCATAGCAAGGTACCCATAGCTGTTTTGTTTATTTCACAACCATTGAGACCCTAAAGCTATTCAGTCTCCAAATTCACAACTATTGTACTGTGAATTATCACTTCTGCTGCATTCTTTGCCTCTCTTGGGGTATAAGCCTGTTAAGGTTTTGGGATTTCATAGGTCTGTAATTTAATTTTGTACCCAGAGGTGAATAAACATGACCGCTTAGAACAATCTCATTTACAATCTACTCTGCTACATGCCCCATGAGGAGCTCAGTGTCTCTCCAACCTAACACCACTCTTAAGTATTCAACTGCGGTACCACCTTTATCATTCTTATAAGAAAAGCGCAGTCCGGGTCTGAACTGTCTGCAAATAGCTAAAGTTAACTTTGAGTATGTGTCTACTTGTTTGAGCCAGTATTCATTTTCCCCTGGAGAACACTCTGCTTTGGCTTGTAAGCAGCCCCCCCCCCACACACACACACACAACTCATCTTCCACTTTCTCTCTTATTCCCTTCTGTTAGCAAATAGTATCCATAACTGATCAATACTGTGTGTTTGTTAAGTTAAACTGAGACCACAGTAGCCTACTGATACAAGGTTATCCTCTTTTTCCACCTGAGAAATGGTTAAGAAATGACTTACACTTTCAGAGCAGTCCTTGGTCAATTCTGATTGTTTCTTAAACACAAACTTGTGTTTGCTTTGGCTCATTAGCAGCAGTAAAAAAGAAATGTCTGCTCACACCCTTGTTCTCCCCCTCCCCCTCCCCCCTCCCTTGTTCATTACCTTAAGCTAATCCCAAAGTTAATAAATATTACCTGTGGCAGGCACCATTTTTAAAACTACAACCACTCTTTGTCACTATCATATGTTCATTTATCAGTTTACTCTGTTACCTGATTGTTTCCAGCCCCCTCATAAGAGCAACTAACAGGGTCTCTACCCGCTTCGCTCCCCACCCTGCCCCCTATTTCCTCCCACCCCCAGTAGTCCTACCTTTATTACACTCACAAACCCCTCCCATCTTTCCAATAGCCAACCACAGAGCTAACCCAACACTACCTCCTCCATATTCCCTCTACTATCACATCTCCTCAACTAACATGTACAAGCATACCTTACCTATGCTCACTGCATGCACTCTCCTTGCATATCTTACACCCTACCAAAGCTCCATCATTCCCCCACTCAACCACTACCACTGTACTACTACTCACACCACCACTCATGTCTCGCCCTCACTCAGCTCCCCTCCCACCGACTCAAGAACCATCCCTATGCACCCCCCACATATTCTACCAACTATATTACTCAAACATAAAGCATCCCTACAACTTAACATAGTAACCCTCCTACCATACCTATTACCTACAGAGCACAATCATAAAGTTTCCCTTATAAACAAACACATTCAAAAACTGAGAAAACTAATAATCTCATGCATATCAAAACTACCCTAAGTGGAGATATCCACCCCAGCCCTGGCCCTACCATCTCCAACCCCAGTCCTCATAATCAGACTAGAAACCACAACTTCTCCCATATCACAGCCAATAGAAAGCCAAGTGACTTCCTTCTACTAAGCCTAAATATTAGACGTATACTCCCCAGATCTAGTCATCCTGACAGAAACCTGGCTAAAACCTCACATTACCATTGAGCAAATACTCCCTACCATTTACGGCATACTAAGAGTAGACCGGCTAAACAAGAAAGGAGGCGGTGTAGCTATAATATTTCAACAGCATCTAAACATCCATATCTTAAAATCATCAGCTCCACAAATAGGCAATGAAGAAATAATATATACCAACCTCAAAATAAAACAAAACAACACCATCAATATAATTGGATGCTACTTCCCACCTGGCCAAAACATCCCTCCACTAGAAAACCTCCTCAGCTGGTCTACCCACCGTCTCCCCCAAGAAACTATCATTTTAGGTGATTTCAATATTGACTGGCAATCCTGTTCAGGCAACCATCCAACCCATCATGTAAACTTTCATGGCTTCACCCAACTAGTCCAGTCACCAACCAGGATAAATAAAAACTCCAGCAAGCACACTACCCTGGATTGGATACTAGTCAGTAAGAGCCCCCAGTCATATATAACAGGCTGCTTATCAGATAGCCTCAGTGATCACTCCCCAACATTCCTACTCAATAAATACCTATACCAAGCTAAACCTGTCATCTACCGTCAAATACGTAAAAAACTAAACTTTAACCCACTCACATTCATCTCATCCCTCAAAGAATGTAACTGGCATCCTCTAAATTACCTCAGCCTTGATGACGCAGTTGAATTTTTTAATACTACCTTCCTGAGCATCCTTAATTACCATGCCCCATAAGACTTTCCAGAACCAAAACACAACCATCCCCATGGCTACAGAAAACCACTAAGTCAGAAATGAAAAACAGGGCTAAAGCCTGGGAGCACTGGTGCAAAACCAAACCCCCCTCAACTAGACAGACATTCCTAGAACTATGCAATAGAGTCAAAAAGCTAATAAAACAGGACAAATGCCAATACTACCAGTCTGCCCTAGACTCCTCCCAACACAGCCCCAAACAATTCTGGTCCTCCATAAACTCCATCCTCCACCCAGGTAAAGTCAGTACCCCTCCTCCTAACATCCCTCACTCCTCCGAAAATATTGCTACCTCATTCAACACACACTTCACACAAACCATACTATCACTAGCTAAACACAACCCCCCTCCCCTCCAACCCACACCTTCAACTAGTAATCTCCCCACTGCCTTCTCTTTTTCTCCTGTACCTACCTACAACATAAAAAACTCTTAACTAAACTTAAGCCCACCAAATTAGCAGCAGACAACCTCCCAAGTGAATACCTACAAATCGCAGCTGATGCTCTTGCCTACCCAGTATCCATCTTGATTAACCGATCTCTGTCAGAAAGATACGTTCCCACACTGTGGAAAGTATCACATATAATTCCCCTCCACAAAGGTGGCCCCGCCACAGAACTAACCAATTACCACCCCATAGCTATTCTCTCTCCACTCTCCAAAATAGTAGAGAGATGCATACACTCTCAGGTCTCAGACTACCTCCTTACTAACAATCTCCTTTCCAATACTCAGCATGGTGTCCGACCAAACCATAGCACCACCACTGCCTTACTTTCCTGTACTAACACTATCCTTCAGCATAAAAGCCATGGCTATCTCTCCTCTGCTACTTTCCTAGACCTATCTAAAGCATTTGACATGGTCCCATACAAACAACTCATCTCTGTCCTTAATAACCTATCCTTCTCTCAATAAGTCACCAAATGGTTTCAGAGTTACCTGTCTGACCGCCAACAATCCGTTGTATGGCAGAATGACATATCTCCCCAACTACCTGTCTCCATAGGGGTTCCCCAAGGATCCATTCTTGGACCCTACTCTTCTCTGTTTTCACCAATAATCTAGCCTCTGCCACCAAACATGGCACACTCATACAATATGCAGATGACTCAACCATCAACTGCTCAGCCCAGTCCCTACTCAAACTGCAGAAAGTCACACAGGAAGCCTTTTCCTCTGTTGAAACTTGGTTATCCGATGCCCAATTAATACTCAACGCAAACAAAACTAAACTACTCATCTTCCAACCCACCAAACATACTCAAAACACCTCTCACTTTAAAATCACAGCAAAAGACAACACCACTATATACCCAACTGAACACACCAAATTGCTAGGAGTGGAAATAGACAATAAACTAAAATTTGACATTCACATATCCAAGACCATAAAAAAAGTCCACAAAAAACTAGGAGCGTTATACAGAAATAAGCAACTTCTCACCAAAGCAGCAAAAATTTCAGTAGCAAATTCCCACCTTATCTCCGCCCTACTTTATGCCTCTCCAATATATACCAACCCAAGGCAATGCGATCCAGACAAGCTAGAGACCTGCTACAACAAAATCACCAAATTCCCCACAGGGGCATCCTGCCGTAGTCACCACTGTCTCTCACTTGCTGAACTGGGCTGGCTTGAACTCCCTCACCTCCTTCAATGGTATCAACTCTCACTCGCCCACAAACTAGTAAACCATCCACTAAATGTCCCATCCCACCAGAATCTACTCCAACCCTATCGCACCACCAGACCACTAAGATCCAGCAACAAAATTCACTTGCAGATCACTAAAGCCAATAACTCTGCTGGTGAAGCACTATTCTCTTGTGCCATAGCCAAATTATGGAACTGCCTCCCACCCACAATTACCTCCATACCATCATGCACCCACTTCAAAACTTTACTAAAAGCGCACTTCAAAACATGCTGGCTATGCCCTTGCAACTCCCACTCTAATATCACCCACCCCATCCAACCACTACCTTTCTTTCCACCCCACTAACTAACTTGATTATAGCAAGCTCAGATGCTCATAAGCCTAGTACTTATTATACAGCAGGAACTTCTCATTATAACATTTCTTAATGTCTGTTATGTACTTCACAGATAAAGATTCTAGTTGTCTACTGGTGGTACTATGTTCTTCATCTGTAAATATGTTTGTAATTAATTGCTATGTTAAATTGTTAATTGCTATGTAATCCAATGTAACTACTGTCTGTTTATTTTAACTATGGAGTTTTTCTCCCCCGGGCCTCCGCTGAAAATGGACCTACCTCCAGTCGGACACTCATGGTCAACAAATGTAAATAAATAAATAAATTACTGAGTTTTGCAAGCCAGATTAAGGGATGCACTGGCTGACTTAGGGAAGAGATGACTTGAAATTCTCAACATTTCGCCTTTTTAAAATGCAGTTTTCTCTTAGCTTGATAAGCAATTTATGTAACACATCTGTGGGAAACGGATGTTTTAAAAGTCTCTGCAAATCACTCACTGACACTTTGCCTTGGATTGTCAGACTTAACAGTATTTCTCACTACTTGTATTTTGAATGAAGGAATTTTTGTCTCACAGGAGAGACTTGGGTGTGTTAACTTTATTAGCTTGCTGTCACATTGTATAATGGCAACAAGAAGCTTTCCAAGAAAACAAGATCATGTTAGGATATAGGGCCACAAGAATATGTTCAAGGTTAAAAAAAATTAAATTAGTAGTCAGATAGGTGTTGTGCTCAGCTCTGATGGCTGATTTCGATTTTGTTGAATTTCACTACAAGATATTTATTTGTTTAGTTTCTATTGCTAGTGGTACTTTAAAGTAGACAGAGATGCAGAATGTAATGTTTTGTCTGAAAATTTTTTCAAACAAGTAGGTCAACTCTAAGCACGGAAAAGAAAATTGTGTGCACATTAATTGATTCATAACATTAGTAAAGCCATAGGTTCAAAAGCTACTACTGTTTAAATGCAAAATAAGATGTTCAATATCCTTTTTCAATCTGTAGTGTTAAACATGCTTTTGCTCTTAATAGTTTGGCTTAAATAAAGTTTTCATTGGTAAAATAAATTCATAATGAGGTAGCAGAAGTATAGGTGTACAGAAAACTTGCATATTAGAGGGATATATCAAATAATTTAGAGAGCCGTAGTAATAGCCAGCATGACTGAGTTAATTTACTTACAGTATTTGGAAATCTACAAGGAGAGTATCATCTATAAATAAATCCTGATGTATTACCAGTGGTACATGCGTTTTGTGAAGCAAGAATATAACAGAGGAATAGAAAACTTATTTTTCACTAAAAATTAATAAGAGCCAGCAGAATGGGTGAAGATGTGACCACTGTATAAAGCAACACTTTATAAAGTGATTATGAAAGAACGCTATCCATGGCTTACAAGTAAAGAAGCGGTCACAGCAATGCTAAATGCGAAGTTCTTTGCCTTCAGTATTAGATGTAAACAAGTGATTCTGATAGATACAACTAAGTGACAAACATCTCCAAATTTTAGACATTTAATTATCCCTTAGAACGTTTTAGCATACTGTTAGGTATTTCAGCAGCATCAGAAGCATTCCAAATAGTTTTAACAAATATTTGAAGGGTTGGAAAGTGTTGCAAAATAATTGATGGTCTGTTGAATATTACAGCATGATGCTAAGTTTCATATGTACACATTAAAAGCAACAGTGGCAAGTTTGAAATACATGCGTCATATCTGACGGAGGATGTGCTGCATGATTACACCCCCTAATAACTTTCCCTCCTGCACTTGAATCAGTGCACCCCTCTTAAACATGACTCATCTTCTTTTACTTAAACAGTTCTAATAACCCCATCCAACACTCTACCCCTGTCATGCATTCCCCATATACCTAAGTTATAAACCTTCCTGATGCATCAAATTTAAAACAGACAGCCTATATAGAAGTAATCTTATGCCATGCTCTCTAACGCAAATGCTATTACCACTGTCATCCTATGCAATAGTAATATCTCCTCTCCTACAAAGTTTTATAACTTGCTTCCCAACTGTGGTCTTCATTGTGTCACTTGAACTCTTTACAAACTTTTCCCTACTGAAATGTAAGAATTCTAACTGTACAACAATGTTTTCCCTTCTACACTATAAATACATTTACTACCTGCAAGGTTTTAGAGCTACCACAACTAAAACTAATGTCTTTTGGCTTTTCCCGGTTAGGGGTCACCACAGCAGAACTCCGGTCCGCTAATGATTGTTAGTGGATTTTTACAGTGCCGAGTTGCCAGCCTGACACCCAACATTCAAAGAAGGCACACACATTCATGCACGCACCTACCTGCATGTCTTTAAACGTCACTCAACCGCGGGGAGGACATGCAAACTCCCCACAGAAAGCGCTCCAGCCAAGAATTGAACGGGAGAACCTCTTGCTGTGAGGTGACAATGCTAACCGCTGCACCACCACGGCTTATTAATTAGTTACATCAACACATATATGTTCTTGTCTTGTAATTAATTTTTTTTTTCTGAATACTGCTTGAAATTCACTTGTTAATATAAATGTACTGTGATGGAACTTTTTTCCTCAGGCAAATTGCTAAAGCCAGGGGAACATTTTAGGAATTATGCTATGTCTTGCAAGGTGTGTTCCTAGCTAATTTGAGATAATAATGTTTCTGTGAAAGTTGTTGAATAGGATGTAGCCAGGGAATGCAACTATTAACTAGTAAAGAGCTTTGAACTGCTTAAGAAACTATTTAATGAAGCACTAACATTCAAATACTGTGGTGTGACAAGCCAGTTGTGCTGAAAGTGGATGCATGTCAGAGTAGTCGAGGAGCTGTAATTCTTCAGAAGAATGTAGTACTAGCAACTGAGCCAGCAACAACTACAGATGCACAAAAAGATATGCACATCAAGAAAGGGATCTTTTAGCAAGTGTGCATGGGTGTGAGGAATTCTGTCACTATGTCTATTTACATTCTGGCATATATCTAAAAATGTTCAGGTGGAAACAGACTGTAAACCATTAGAATACATATTCTGAAAGTTTGTAGGGACCTGCAGCATTGTAGAGGATATTGCTTAATTTGGTGAAGTATGATTTGAAAGTGAAATACAAATCGGGAAAGGATTTATATATTGTTGATTTACTATGTTTAGCAGAGATGCATGAAGAATTGTTAGAACTAGGGATGCTTTGCATAATACCACAGCTTTAAATGGCAGAAGGAAAGAAACTCTAGATATACTTAGAAATGCACTTCCTATAAGATGTTACAGTAAGACAGAGCTTTCCCTGTCTAGGCTGGGTATGTTAAGTAACATATATCCAGTAGGACACAGCTTTTCCTGTCTTGGCCGGGTATGTTGAGTAACGTATATCCAGTAGTGCAGAGCTTTCCCTGTCCTGGCCGGGTATGTTAAGTAACATATATCCAGTAGGACAGAGCTTTCCCTGTCTTGGCCGGGTATGTTGAGTAATGTATATCCAGTAGAACAGAGCTTTCCTTGTCCTGGCCGGGTATGTTAAGTAACCTATATCCAGTAGGACAGAGCTTTCCCTGTCCTGCCTGGGTATGTTAAGTAACGTATATCCAGTGGGACAGAGCTTTCCCTGCCTCGGAAGGTATGTTAAGTAACATAAATCTAGTAGTACAGAGATGTTCTTTGTGTTTCACTGTTGCAGTCATCACATTTGGGTTATCTGCCTGCAGATAGTCCTCAGCTGGCCTGAATACCAGAGTCTTGGGATTTCTGTGTTGGATGCTGTCGCTTCTTCCATGACGTCAGGTCATCAGGGGTATAAAACATGCAGCCGATGCCATTACATCAGTCTTTCTTGCTGTGTGGTGCCCGAAGCAGAAGCAGTTCGCAAGTGTCGGTCGGCCGACTCCTGAAATTTTCATTTTTCGAATTTCAGACCTGAAGTCTTCTAAAAGATAAGTACCCCGTTGGGGATCCTTTTTTCTTGCGCTAACCGATGTCAGAAAAAGTTTATAATTGTCTTGCCTGTGGAAAGCGAATACCTCACAGAGATTTTCATTCTTACTGCATCACCTGTTTAGGCCCAGACCATGACAACCCTCGCTGTCGGTTTTGTGCCTTGTGCAACGCCCAAACTATTTGTCGCTGGGCTGTTTTTCTAGCTAAATTCTTTCGCTCTCGATCTCCATACTCCGAAATTACTTCAGTAAGCCAACCGACTACTGATCTTTTGAAAAAATGAAAGGATAAAGACAGAGACAGACCGTATAGGTCCAAGGCTGCTGACGACGCTAATGTTAAGCTAGTCACCAGTCCGCCGGTACTCAGTGAGACACTTTCGCAGCCCCAATACCCACTTCTACAGATTTGCAGGCCTCTACTGAGACCCATTCAGAGTCTGGTATGCCGCGAGATGCTTCTTCGACTATGTAACCTGCAGATGTCTTTACCTTGGATGGGTCTGGAGCTGCTGTGCAAGCACCGGCTTCTGAGGGTGTTTTCAGGCCTTCCGATTTTCATATTAAACCAACGACTTCCTTTCACACCAAAAATACCGAATTTCTCAAACCTAAAGTTCACACTACGCCTAAGAAACCGACGACCAAAGTGCATTGTAAGGCACACATGCCACAAAAACAAATGATTAGAATGGCTGAGGACCTCATTACTTTAATTAGGTGAAGTCAGCCTTCCCCCTCAAAAAGACCCAGAACTGATTTTCCTTCTGATCAGGAAGCGGATTACTCTGATCCTTCTGATTTCCAGGACATACCCTAATCTACCTATGAGGATTCTGATGCAGAGGATTCCATTCCCTCTGCTTCCCCCTCCAGAAGATTTTTCCTTTGGTGAAACTCTGCACTCCCTTAGAGAACATTTCTGCTGGGAGAGCCAGGACTACTCCCAGTCCAAAAAGAGACTCAGGGAATTTTTAAGCTTGCCTCAACACAGGCCTCTATCTATCCCTCCTGTTCTGGAAATTGTAGGTGATGTCTTCCTGGAATCCAGCCTTACCCCTGATACCTTGCCTCCAGCTCTCAGGAAACCTGACAGGTATTATAGCGTGCCTGACTCCCGCAAATTCCTTTTTAGGAATCCTACTGCAGATCCAGAGACCATTTCCCAGGGATCTAAAGGCATTAAAGCTATAAGTGCCAAAAATCCTACCCCTTCAGACAGGGATCCCAGGGCATTAGACATATGGGGAAAAAAGGCATACACCTCTGCTACGCTTGCCATTAGGGCTTTAAATTTCCAGATATTCATCATGTTACCCTGCTGCAGTCATCACCCTTAGGTTATCCTGTCGTCAGGCGGTCCCGCAGTCGGCCGGAATTCCAAAGTCTTGGTCCGGCGTCGGTTGCTGTCGCCTCTTCCCTGACGTCAGTGCGCCAGGGGTATATATAATGCAACTGACGCCATTTTCTTCAGTCTTTCTTGCCGCGCGGTGCCAGAAGCAGTTCGGAAGTGCCGGTCGGCCGACTCCTGAGATTTTCGAATTCGAATTTCAGACCAAAGTCTTCTATAAAGCTAAGTACCCCGTTGGGGAAACTTTTCTTGCCTCAGACCGATGTCAGAAAAAGTTAACAATTGTATTTCTTGTGGGAAGCAAATACCTCATAAGGATTTTCATTCTTATTGCATACCTTGCCTAGGTCCAGACCACGATGTCACTTCTTGTCAGTTTTGTGCTAGGTTTAATAAGCGTACTATTAAAAGAAGCTTTGATTTCGCACGACACTACGGTAGGAAATTTAACTACACTATGCCATCGGAGCAACTGACTACCGGCGTGCACAAAAACGCAGGGATAAGGACAGACAGCCCAGGCCTAAGCCAGATTCCGAGGTCTCGGCTGATCCGGTCTCCGGTTCTCCGGTCCTCAGTGAGGCTCCGGCGCAGCCCCGGACTACCGCAGATCTGGAACCCGAGACCGCTACGGAAATTTTGACGGAATGTACCGGGCCGACGCAGCCTTTTACTTCAGGCCCTTCCGACGACTTTGCTTCAAAAGACGTCGGTGCTACAGAAACGCCATCGGTTTCTGATGGCGTTTTCAGACCGACGACTCTCACCATTAAAACGTTTTCTAAGTCGAAGACTCCTTCTAAATCTAAAAGGACTGCACTTCAGTCTCCTGTTCAAGGCCCTATGCCTAAGAAACAGATGCTCAAAATGGCTGAAGATTTGATTTCTTTAATCAGGGGTTCACAGCCCCTTCCTGACAAAAGGCCTAGACAAGAGGAAGATTATGCTTCCTCTGAGCAAATGTCCATTTCTTCAGACTCCTCTGAGGACCAAGACTATTCCTTCTCTCCTTAAGAAGATTCTGATGCTGAGGGTTCTATTCCCTCAGCTTCTCCTCCTGAAGACTACTCCTTTGGGAAAATTTACACGCTATGAGGGAACATTTTCACTGGGAAGGTCAAGACTACTCTGATTCAAAGAAAAGGCTCAGAGAGTTTCTTTTACTCCCCCAACACAGACCACTTGCCATGCCACCAGTTTTGGACATTGTGGATGATGTCTATTTAGAATCCAGTTTCAACCCAGACTCTCTACCTCCTGCTCCAGCTAAGCCTGACAGATACTACAGAGTGCCTGATTCCCACAAATTTCTTTACAAAAGCCCAGTAGCTGACCCAGAGACTATCTCCCAGGGTCCCAAGGGGGCTAAGGCTTCTATGGCTAAAAACCCAGTGCCTTCTGAGAGGGATTCCAGAGCACTAGACAGGTGGGTAAAAAAGGTTTACACCTCAGCCACACTAGCTATGAGGGCACTGAATTGTCAATTTCATATGCTTAAATATCAACAATTTCTAATCTCTCAGTTAAAGCAAAGAATAACCACTCTCTCTCAACAATCTGAATTGAAAGAAGTACAGGATCTGTTGCACGCCACTGAGCAGGTGGGCAAACATACCTTGCAATGTGGGTTTGATTCTTTGGAGGCCTCCTGCAGAGCAGCTGTCACTGGGTCTGTTATACGTAGGCATGCTTGGTTAAAGGAACAAACTCTGCTTGATCATGTTAAAGCAAAACTACTAGATGCTCCCTTAAAGCAGGATGTTCTTTTTGGAGTTAAAGCAGAAGAAGTTTTAAAGAAAATGGACGATGAGGCAAAATCTATGCAGACAGTCAAAGATTTCCTACAAGTACAACCCATCTCGCTTCAGCAGAAACTGGCCAACAAAAAATTGGTCCTTTCCAGCCACTGACAGACCGCAGAGGGGTAAATATAGACGTCCAAGAGGCAGAGGACAAACACAAGCCCAGTATAAGCCTCACCAATGGGGCACTACAACACAGAAGGGAGGAGAAGACAGGTCTCAATCCACCAGAAGGCAAACTCAATGACTTGCACCTCATCTGGCCAAGCAGTACTCTCTTGGCAGCCCCCTTGGGGGGAAAACTCACACTTTTTGCAGACAACTGGCACATTGTCACAAAGGACAAATGGGTCCTAGACATAATTTTACAAGGATACAGATTCCATTTTCACACCTTGCTAATGAAAAGAGGAATGCCAAACCTGCCACAAAATCAATGGGCAGAGGCACAAAAACAAATTGCAGCCCTCATGGACATGAGAGCCATTCAACTGGTACCTACTCGAGAGCAAGGCCAAGGATTTTACTCAAGACTCTTTCTAGTGCCCAGAAAGGACAATGCCTGGAGACCAATTCTGGACCTTTCAATTCTAAACACTTACTTACAAGTACCTAAATTCAAGATGCTAACACTACAGCAGCTACTTCCCACATTGGGCAAGGAAAAATGGCTAGTAACGTTGGAACTCAAGGAGGCATATCTGCATGTCCCTATCAGACAAAGTTGCAGAAGATACCTCCGTTTCATTGCAGGTTCAACCCATTACCAATTCTCTGCACTGCCCTTTGGCTTATCTACTGCACCCAGAGTTTTCACAAAATGCCTGGCACCAGTAATTGCATACTGCAGACAAAGAGGAATTCAAATATATCCATACCTAGACGACTGCCTCATCCAAGCAGAAAGCAAAGATATTCTTTTACATCATCTGGCCTTTGTAAAGCATCTACTAAACTGCCTGGGGTACACAGTAAACGAAAAGAAGTCAAAACTAGTACCCTCACAAATGACATTCCTGGGTGCCAGCTTGAATACAACGGCCCAGAAGGCTTATCTTACTCCAGACAAGCAACTACAACTGACTCAATATTTCAAGACAATGGCAACAAAGACCCAATTAACTGCAAGAAAAATTCTGCAGGCTTTGGGCTTCATGGCATCTTGCATACTAATAATACCATTTGCAAAGCTGCATATGAGGAAATTACAGTGGTACCTAAAAAGCATATGGTCTCAACACAGCCACAGCTTGGACACGATGATATCTCTCATTCCCTGCCTACAACAGGAATTTCAATGGTGGTCACAGGCATGTCACCTCAACAAGGGTCAGCCTTTCACCTTGCCCCCAGCCAGGCAGACTATCACAACAGATGCTTCAGACTACGCCTGGGGTGCACACATGGCAGGACAGTGCATTCAAGGCCTATGGACTGCAGATCAAAGAAATCTGCACATAAATCAAAAAGAGATGCTAGCTGTACAGAAAGCTCTGACAGCCTTCAAGGATCTATTACATCCAGGACAACTTGCATTAAAGACGGACAACACCACAGTAATGTGGTACATAAACAAACAAGGGGGTACACATTCCTACCCTCTATGCAAGCAAGCAATGACCTTATGGAACACAGCTCTGGCTTACCAAGTCCAGTTACAAGCTCAATTCCTGCCAGGACAGAAGAACAAATTGGCAGACGACCTCAGCAGAAACATCAAAGATCCCCACGAGTAGAAACTAGATCCACAAATATTTGCAATGATAACTCAAAAATGGGGCCTTCCAAACATAGACCTGTTTTCCAGTCCTCAAAACTATCAGCTGACAAAATTTTGTACAATGACATTCCACCATCGAGCTTGGAAAGTGGACGCTCTCTCTTTCAGTTGGAAAAACCTGACAGCATATGCCTTCCCTCCATTGCCTCTCCTCACAAAGGTTCTTTTGAAAGTCAAAAAGGAGAGACCACGACTGATTCTCATAGCCCCAGGCTGGCCACGCCAGCACTGGTACCCACTATTGAAAAATATGGCCCACAGCCCACCATGGATATTGCCTCAAATACCCCATTTGCTCACACAACAAAGCAAACAGATTCTTCACAGCCAGCTCAAAACTTTAAATCTGGCTACATGGCAAATCAACTAAACATCCAACCAGCTCCTCTTTCACAAGCAGTTCTGGATGTTATTCTGTAAGCCAGGAGGCCAAGCACCAGGAAGGCTTATATCCAAAAAACGCGGCAGGACACTGCTATGTCTTCAAAATTTATTAAAACCACAAAAAATACAAACAAGATGAGCGCTTTCGGGTAACAACCCTTCTTCAGATAAAACACTCAATACAACCAAATCATTTTAAAAAGAGCATTAACCAATGACAAACTAATAAAAAGCCCGCCTACTCTTAAGGGCTGGTTTCAGGGGTATTACATCATTCAATCCTGGGCTCCTATGGGCCATCAGCTCTATAATCCATCTGGATTCAGCAGCTTCAGTTAACTGTTTAATATCCCCTCCTCTATTATTTAGTTTTATATTAACTATGGCCCTGAAATTAAAACTATGTGTAGGATGTACCTTTATGTGCCTCTACAGGGCATTATGTTCATCACTATTCCTAATGGAAGAAAGATGCTGTAAAACCCTCACTTTAAGCATATTTTTAGTTTTCCCTACATAAAAACAGGGGCAAAACAAACACTCAGCCAAGTATACTATATCTGTGGTTCTGTAACGTTCTTCTCCCCACATAACAAATCCTTCAGGTTTTTATTTCTCCTGTACCTAAAACTTGGACTACTTCCTACGTTACAAGGAACAAGCCTGTTAAGAGAACAGCAGGTACTGTACCTTGTGGGATTTGTAAAGCATGCAGTCATATTAATAAGGAGACATCATTTAAACATCTTGTGACTGGTAGGACCTTTTATTTGAAGGGGAGGGCTACTTGCAGAACCTATGCTACAGCTTCTCAAGGGAAGGCTATATCTAAGCAAATCATTTCTAAATGGATAGGTCATTGCATACATTTCTGCTATACCCATCATGGGAAACCAGTTCCTGCTACCATTAGATCCCACTCTACCAGGGCAACAGCTACCTCTACAGCCTTTCTCAGGGGGGTTCCAACCAAGGAAATTTTAGAAGCTGCAACTTGGAGTTCAGTACACACCTTTACCAAACACTATCACTTACCTCTTTACTCGAAGTCCAGGGCGGGCTTCGCCACTGCAGTTCTGCAGGGCCTTATTGCCTCCACTAACCCTCTATGATACCTCCCCCCTACCTTAGTTTTGGGATTCAACCCAAGTGTGATGACTGCAGCAGGGTAACACGATGAACATAGTACAGTTTTGTACCTACCATAAATGTAGATGTTCGAGTGTTCACCCTGCTGCAGTCCAGGTTACCCCCCCCTCCCTCCCTCCCCTCTGATCTACTGGCTAAATCTCTGCTATGCCTTACTGATGTATTTGCTTATAGCTGAAGGGATTTTGTGTTTGTACAGTGTTCACTCCATTTGGTACTAATTCTGACCACCTTTTTGGGGGCACCTGACATCTGGGGCAAGAAAAACTGAAGAAAATGGCGTTGGTTGCATTATATATACCCCTGGCGCACTGACGTCAGGGAAGAGGTGACAGCAACCGACGCCAGACCAAGACTTTGGAATTCCGGCCGACTGCGGGACCGCCTGATGACAGGATAACCCAAGTGTGATGACTGCAGCAGGGTGTACACTCGAACATCTACATTTATGGTAGGTACAAAACTGTACTTTTCATATGTTAAAGTATCAGCAGCATATTATGGAGCTAATTAACAAAAAATGTTCTTGATTCCTGATTGTGCAGCACACAAAGATTTACAAGAGTTAATGCATTCTGCTAACCAAGTTGGTAAACATACTTTGCAATGTGGGTTTGATGCTTTAGCAGCATCTTGCAGGGCTGCTGTCACTGGGTCTGCTCTTAGAAGACATGCTTGGCTTAAGGAACAGAACTTGCCAGATCATGTCAAAGCAAAATTACTGGATGCACCATTAAATCAAAATAGCCTATTTGGTAATAAAGCAGTAGTCCTCAAAATAATGGAGGAGAAAGCTAAATCTATGCAAACTGTTAAAAGATTTCTTACACAGCCACCTAGATTCAGTAGGCATTGGCCTTCAAAAAACTTGTCTTTTCCAGTCCCTTCCAGGCCTTCTCAGTCCAAACCCAGGAGTAGCAGACCACCAAGACTTCAGTATCAGGTTATGCACAGATCTAAGCTATGGAGTGCTCCCGTGTCCAAAACAGGGAGTAGTAAGCCTCCATCCTATGGTAAAATTGCGCAACGACTTATCCTTAACTCTTCCAAGCCTTGCCCAAGTACTTGCACCTTTAGGAGGGAAACTTGCACTGCATGCCAAAAACTGGCAGTACATTACCCAAGACAAATGGGTCTTAAACATTGTTTCCTAGGGATACAGATTCCAGTTCCACTCACTCCCATCCATAAGCAGATGGCCAGACCTCCCCCCAAACCAGTGGGCAGAGGCCCAAAAGCAAGTACTTTCTCTTCTCAGTATCAAGGCTATTCAACCTGTCCCAGCAGAACAAAGGGGACAAGGTTTTTACTCCAGACTGTTTCTGGTCCCCAGAAAAGAAAACTTTTGGTGTCCCTATCCTGGATCTGTCTATTCTCAACACCTTTTTGGTGGTTCCAAAATTCAAAATGCTAACTCTCCAACAGCTTTTTCCTGTGCTAGCCAAGAACTCCTGGCTAGCAACCCTAGATTTAAAAGAAGCTTATCTGCACATCCCCATAAGGGAATCTTGCAGGAAATATCTACACTTCAGAGCAGGCTCTATGCACTATCAGTTCTCTGCACTTCCCTTTGGCTTATCTACTGCGCCTAGGGTATTCACAAAGTGCCTAGCTCCAGCCATTGCATATTGCAGGCAGAGAGGAATTCAAATTTACCCATACTTGGACGATTGCCTGATTCAGACATACAGTCAGGAATTGCTACTTCAGCACCTGGCATTTGTAAAGAGACTTCTAACTTCACTGGGGTACACCATCAACGAAAAGAAATCACAGCTGGTACCCAGTCAACAGATTTTATTCCTGGGAGCAAGCTTGAACACAACTTCCCAGATGGCATTCCTCACTCCAGAGAAACAAATTTATTTGACAAACTCTTTCAATCTACTGGCCACCAAAACCCAGCAATCTGCAAATAAAATACTGCAAGCCCTAGGGTTCATGCCCTCTTGCATTCTACTAATTCCATGTGCAAGACTGCATATGAGGAGACATCAATGGTACCTAAAATGTCTCTGGTGTCAACATTCTCAGGACCTGGAAACAATGATTCCTATTATACCTTGCTTAAGGACAGAGTTCCTTTGGTGAGCAGAGGCCTGCAACCACAAAAAGGGACTCCCTTTCACTCTACCCCCTGCTGCCCAAGCCCTAACAACAGACTCATCAGACTATGCATGGGGGGCTCACATAGTAGGGCAGAGCATTCAGGGCAAATGGAACCCAAAGCAAATGCACCTGCATATCAATAAAAAGAAATGTTAGCTGTACAGAATGCTCTGCCAGCCTTCAAAGGCCTTATTCTTCCAGGACAACTATTGGTAAAGACAGACAACACCACAGTTATGTGGTACATAAACAAGCAGGGGGGAACCCATTCCTACCCACTCTGCAGACTAGCCATGGCTCTGTGGAACACAGCCTTGAGCAACCGAGTGCACTTACAAGCTCAATTCCTGCCAGGCAAACTAAACACTGGCAGACTTAAGCAGAAGTCTCATGTACCCACACGAGTGGAAACTGGAACCCAAATTATTCAAGCTTTTGAGGAACAGGTGGGGGACACCAGAGGTGGGCCGAAAGTGGATGCCCTGTGCTTCACCTGGGAAAGCCTCTCAGTCTATGCCTTTTCCCCTCTGCCACTCCTCTCAAAGCTTCTACTAAAAATCAAACAGGACAAGCTAAGGACAATCCTGATTGCACCAGACTGGCCACGCCAGCACTGGTACCCTCTTTTGTGCAGTATAACAGTGCTACAACCATGGCACCTACCTCAGACTCCTTCCCTGCTGTCCCAGCAGGTGGGCCAGATTCTGCACCCTCAGCTACAGACCCTGAACCTTGCAACCTGGATAATCCCCTGAATTCAACACCAACAACCCTCAGTAAGGAGGTGCTAGATGTCATTCTTGAAGCAAGGAGGCCCTAGTACTAGAAAATCCTTTTCGGAAAAATGGAAAAGATACTGTTCCTGGAGCCAGTCTCAGGGAATGGGCACAATTGTGCCCAGCTTACCTTGTTTACTAGATTACTTAACAGAAATGCTCCACAAAGGCCTATCCTTCTCTTCAATTAAGATTCATGCCTCTGCCATCTCAGCTCATTATAATACTGAGCCACCCCTCTTCTCTCATCCTCTGGTAAATCAGTTCCTCAGAGGAGCCAAAAAGTTAAGACCTTCTTCCCAGGAAAGCTCCCACTCCAGCCTGGGACCTTAACTTTGTATTAGAAAAGCTCACACTTCCGCCCTTTGAACCTGCTGCCACAGCAGAGTTAAAATTCCTCTCATGGAAAACAGCCTTCCTTCTAGCCATCACTTCAGCAAGAAGAGTGTCTGAACTGCAGGCCCTTATGGCAGTGGAACCCTTCATTATCTTCCATGCAAACAGGGTTTCCCTCAGGACTAACCCATCTTTTATGTCCAAGGTGGTGACTAGTGTGGCTTTAAACTAGTCCATTCATTTGCCAACCTTTTTTCCTAATCCTCAGAATAAAGGGGAAAGGATCCTGCATTCCCTGGACATGCACAGGCAGCTTGGGTTCTATCTGGACAGGACTAAGCCTCTCAGAAAATCTGACCAGCTGCCAGTCAGCCTTGCTGCAGGGGCCGAGGGCAAGGCCATTTCAAAGCAAACCATTTCTAAATGGATAGCACACTGCATCAATTTCTACTACAAGGACCAAGGGAAACCTACCCCACAGGGGATCAGAACTCATTCCACCAGGGCTACATCTACCTCTACAGCATTTCTCATGGGAGTCCCTACCAGAGACATCCTGGAAGCTGCAACCTGGAGCTCTGTGCACACTTTCACCAAGCACTACCACTTGCCTATATTTTCTAAATCCAGAGATGGATTTGCCACAGCAGTCTTACAGGGCCTGATTGCCAGCCCTAATGCTTCATAACTACCTCCACCCTTCCTTAGCTTTGGGAATCAACCCAAATGTGATGACTGCAACAGTGAAACACGAAGAACATAGTACAGTTGTGTACACTTACCATAAATGTAGATGTTCAAGTGTATTCACTGTTGCAGTCCTGGTTACCCTCCCTCCAACCCCCTGACTTCTCTTGACTTCTATTCTGTCTTTTTTGTCTGGCATATCTTATATTATTGGTATTTGTTTTTTGATGGGGGTATTACATACCATGTAATTGCTTCCTATTTTGGGGGCACCTGACATCTGGGGCAAAAAACTGATGTAATGGCATTGGCTGTATGTTTTATACCCCTGACGACCTGACGTAATGCAAGAAGCGACAGCATCCGATGCAGAAATCCCAAGACTCTGGTATTCAGGCCGGCTGAGGGCTACATGCAGGCAGATAACCCAAATGTGATGACTGCAACAGTGAATACACTCAACATCTACATTTATGTTAAGTGTACACAACTGTACTTTTTCCCTGTCTTGGCCAGGTATGTCAAGTAATGTATATCCAGTAGGACAGAGCTTTCCCCTGTCTTGGCCGGGTATGTTAAGTAACGTATATCCAGTAGGACAGAGTTTTTCCTTTTGCATTGCATGCAGTAGCAGTGATCCCAATGAAAAAATAACAGCATTTGCAGTACTAGGTAGTCTGAGGAGTAGAATGAGAAAGATTTGTTCCATTTCAAAGAATTTGTGGATTTGATATGTGCAGATTGTTATACCAAGTTCCCTGAAATAACCTGACTGATGCAGCATGTGCAAGTGTGATTAATACATTAAAGTCTGTATTCTGTAGTGGGGAATACCTGATGGCATGTTTGACAGTTGTCCTCAATTCAGAAGATTTGTGTACGATGGAAATTCATACATACTATGACATCCAGTCTGTACTACCTAAATAGAAAAATGCAAAGATTTTTCCACGTGGTGAAAAATCTGATGATAAAGAATAGTCACAAAAGCTGTAAAGATTCTCTTCATTTTTTGAAATAAAGGCTTACACCTCTATAGGGACTTAGCCTCTCACTAACTCTACTATTAATAGATTTTATTTTAGCTACATGAGTGATAACCTGAAATTCAATACAAAGCAAAGGAGTTTCTGGACAGAAGTCAGCAACAGAAATACTACTGTGACAGAAGCCTGCAAACGTCTAACTGATTTATAAGGTGGGGGGAAAGTTGAGACTATGAAAGCTATAGCAGAGTTTGCAGTCTCAAGCTGAAATAGTTGGTAAAGCAGCTGAACCAGGATCCTGTGTTATTCACAGTGAAGGTGGAAACTGTATGCAAGGAAGTCCAGGCATTTGTGTAAGACAACCAATGTTTGTGTCAGTGTAAACTGACCAACCAGTATTTGTCATGAGCTCTACTTTCATAGGAAAGTAAGAGGCTGACTATCATGATAATCAAGAGTTACAGAGAGAGAAGCTTCTCAGTTTGCTTTTCCAAGAAAATCTGTAGAGCAGAAAGAACTGTCCTGAAAGTAAGCTATACTGCCCAGAGTGATGGGTTTAATGTGTAAAAATCTGATTTTGATATTAAGAAAGCTGTTGACATGCTTACAGAGTTAGGATTAAGTGATCACTGTGTAAAGTAATGCAGTCTGCTCCATAGTACATATATATTTCATAGTAACACAGTGTTTGTAAAAAGGAGTACTGTGTCTTTAAATATATGTTGCAGTATTTGGTAATGTTCTTATGCTACATTTTTTAGTTACATCATTAACAAGGTGATCACTGTGTAAAGTAATGCAGTCTGCTCCATAGTACATATATATTTCATTGTAACACAAAAAGGAGTACTGTGCCTTTAAATATGTGTTGCAGTATTTGGTTATGTTCTTATGCAGCACTTTTTAGTTATACAATTAGCAAGGTATTAGTCATCATTTAAAGTTATATAAAATGAGAGAGGGGTCTAACTGTGGAATTACTTGCAGTGAAAGTAGAAATTCGGGGTAGGGTAAGACCTGCATTCTTCAATATTTTAAGGTTGGTTGTATGAAATGTCCTTTCTTCTATTGGGTCTTTATGAAGTGAATTTGAACTGAAATTGACAATGAGAAAACAACTGAAGGCAGTATTAATACCATGTGTGCTAATCTTTTTGTCTAATGACTTCTGAGGTAAACCTCAGTTTATATGTATGTACTAACAACACTGTCATCTTGTACTTACAGTGGTGATGTGTACATGGACAGGTTGGCCAGGGAGTTGTCAAACTACAGTTTCCCATAATACCTCTGATGCAGGTGCAGACCATAGTTTGGCCTATAAATTCCCAGTGTACTTGTGACTGCTTTGTTCCTGGTGTGGTTAACTGTATCCACAGTTATGAAGGACTTACTGAGAGGAAACTATGGATTTACAGGTGGTGACCGAACAAAAAGCAGTGCAGCTACAATGACAGCTGATTATGCTGGCCAGCATAGCTGCCAGCCCAAAGACTGTGAGAGTTTCACTGATGAACAACAGAAGAGACACTAAAAATGTACATAAATATGAATGAGACTGATTAGATTAACTGTGATGCACTTAAATACTGGTAATCAGGGGTGGTATAAGCCCTGAGGTACTAGAAAGGAAATTTTTAGAAATGGATTTATCTAAATTGGTGAGTATACAGATGCATGACTTAAACCATATGTCAATGCTCTGACCTGAACTTTAGTAAAGTTATGGAAGTACTAGAAATTGTTCCAGCAGACAGGTTTAAAAGAGCTTTACCTTGTAACATAAGACAATGGGTTCTGCAAAGTAACTGCAATAAATCTGGTAAGCTAATAACTTTAGTAGAACAATAATTTGTTAATAACACAATTTTAAATGGATTGTGCTTTTCAAAGCCTATAACTGAAATAAGAAATGTACCTTCTTCAGTGAAAAATAATGCAGCAAGCTGTGTAGTAATTTGTTAAAATTGTGGAGGAAGAGGTCACATTACTAAGCTGTATAAAGAGAATAAGGCTTTAAATGAGGTTGTCCTAACATCTAGGGAAATGTGGCAGATGGGGTGTCACTGTGTTATGTCTAGGTTAGTAAAATGCATGGTATGTTTAGAAGGAAAATTATTATTGGATACTTGAAGCTTGATTTCCCCTGTCAAGGCTCCCATGATGTGTAAGCATAAGATTAGCTGCAAATAAATAAATAGTACACATTTGTGGTGACAAGAAATTGTATCCCGTTGTGTACGTGTCAACATTCAGACAGATGTAGGAAAAGTGTTGCATCCTGTGGCTGTAACACGTGATTTGATGGCTTCACGTTTAATGACTGAATTATCATGTTTCGATCTACAACTCTGAGAACAGGTGCCATCTAGTAACCTACTTACTGACTGTGAAAGACAGGATCAACCAGAAGACTGAACTGGACAAAGGCGCTGCAAGTTGTGCCTTTGCTTTTTGACAATTATAGTAGCCTGTAGGAAGTCAGTTCGTCAACATGTTATGCCTGTGCTGTGTGGCCATTGTAGTAGCCTGTAGAAGTTAGTTCATCAGCAAGTTATGCCTGTGCTATGTGGCCATTGTAGTAGCCTGTAAAAGTTAGTTCATCAGCATGTTATGCCTGTGCTAT
Organism: Protopterus annectens; assembly: GCF_019279795.1. NCBI lineage: Eukaryota > Metazoa > Chordata > Ceratodontiformes > Protopteridae > Protopterus > Protopterus annectens. The sequence goes on from NC_056732.1 coordinate 1,860,830,722, forward strand.
GTGGCCATTGTATTCCCCTGTAAAAGTTAGTTCATCAGCATGTTATGCCTGTGCTATGTGGCCATTGTATTCCCCTGTAAAAGTTAGTTCATCAGCAAGTTATGCTTGAGCTATGTGGCCATTGTAGTCGCCTGTAGAAGTTAGTGCAGCAGCCATCTACCAGTGCCTCACTGCTGCTTCATGTCAAGTTTTAGTTTAAATAGTCAAAGGTTAGTGATTCAGGCTTGCATGTTGCTCTGCCATGTAGGTTTACTTTTATTTGTATGCTGTGTGGAGGCCCATTCCATAACATGATCAGGTCTATATCAGCTTATCAAAGCTGATAACATCGAAAGCTAGTTGATCGACTACTAAAGGTCGAACAACCAAAATAGCAAAGACACGAAACAGTGATTTTTTTCTCTGGGAAAAAATCGCTGTTCCACAAAAAAATAAATAAAAAAATAAAAAATAAAACATGACATAAAGTGGGGGGCTTCTCCCCCTGATGTAGGAGGCTGTCCCCCCACACACCCCTTCTTAAATATACCAATTCCGAGGGGGGTTGGACCCCCCACACCCCCCTACTTAAATATACCAACTCCGAGATTGCACCTTAGTGGAGGAAATGGCAAACTCCCGACAATAGCCCAGCGATTTTTCCCTGGGTGAAAAAAAATCACTGTTCCGTGTTTTCGCTATTTTGGTTGTTCGACCTTTAGAGGTCTATCAACTAGCGTTTGATGTTATCAGCTTTCGATAAGCTGATATAGACCCAATATGATCATGGCTATTTATTTATTTTCAGTGTTTCTGCATATTCCTTCCAGTATTTTTGCATACAAAGTGCATGTCCTTTCATATGTAAGTGTTGTATTTCTTTTCCTACTTCATATTTGCATACACATTTCATTCATTCTTCAGGCTTTACTCATGTCTTTCTTAATGTGCTTCCTTGATTATACCTTTCATAGTTATGCTACTGGCTTCTCAATATTTTCGTTGCAGCTGTTTTGGAAATTTGGTACCTGGGGTTACTCAGTGAATTGTGTTCGCAATATTGCGGATCAAAACATACTTCTTTGATCATTACATAAGGTAACTTCATTTGACTTCCGACGGAATATTATTGAAAGATTTCCCCTTTTTTAAACTACGGTAGAAATGTGGGAGAAGGGAGAATCCACAGACATGGTGTGGCAACCCACTACCCTTAATAAGAAAGGGAACAATGGCCTAATACATCCATTCTCTGTAAACATGAGGGGGAGCATCCAGAATCGAGACAGCGAGAAGGAATTTGGCGTAGAAATTACAGAAAGATCTATAACTTTGTTATGGTTAGATAGTAAAAAGAGCTTGCTTGTTCTCACCAGCATGCCCCAGTGACAAACAACAGAAACCTAAAAGTGTACAGATAGTAAAAAGAGCTTATTTGTTATCACCAGCATGCTCAGTAACAAAGCAACAGACACCTAGCAGTAGAGAAGATCATATTAATACTCTGCATGAAATTATGTGAAATTGTAAAGTAAAAGATAGTTGAAGATAGAGGCATACACAGAAATTTACAAAACGTTTTAATACAGAAACAAGGAATTAAATTAGGAAAATAAAGGGCATTTCCTCACAAGAAAGGAAGTATAGAATAAATAAAGGGCATTTCCTCACAAGAAAGGAAGTATAGAATGTCAGGTGAACATGATAATGCAGAGTTCTGAGTTTGTTTGCTGTTGTACAGCAGATCATACAAGTAAGGGAAGCTCTCCTCAACAGGTGCCTATAAAGAAGGAAAGACCAGAACAAAATTTATCATCAGTTTTATTTTTCTTTCTTGCTTTGCTTACAGTCACTTATCGAGTTGAGCTTCCCATAGTCATATGATCTGCTTTACACTACCGAAAAGGAATCATGCTGGTTGACATGCAGAACTAAAAGAAAGTGAGACGGTGGTATGCACTCAAACTAAAGGGAGACCAACAGGAATGAAAAGAGATCACACAAGAGGCCCATGATAAAAGCAGTAAAAGAAAATCATGTTTTTGTTGAACGGTATCCTTGCAGAGGAAGGCAGTGCAGAGGCTGTAGTGCCAGTGTGTTTTATTTTTTGTTATTTTATTTATTTGTTTATTTATTTATTTGTTGTGGAGAAAGCTATACAGTCTATCTCAGTGCAATACACTGACAAAAGTAACCTCAAGTCATTAGACATGTAACTAAGTTATGCAAACTCTTGATACTTTTAAGTAGGACAAAATAAGATATGGATAAGGTTGTAGGGGAAGAGAGTAAACAAGTTGTTCATTTTATTTCTTATCCCTATTCTGAGTTACAAGATGATCACTTTTTATAGAGTAAATAAGGGAAGAAACTCTGCATCAGTTATTCGTACCAAGACCTTACAAGACACTAGTAATGAAAGATGTTCTTTGTGTTTCACTGTTGCAGTCATTACATTTGGGTTATCTGCTTGCAGGTAGCCCTCAGTCGGCCTGATTAACAAAGTCTTGGGTCCTGCGTCGGTTGCTGTCCCTTCTTCCATGACGTCAGGTCGTCAGGGGCATAAAACACGCAGCCGACACCATTACATCAGTCTTTCTTGCTGTGCGGTGCCCAAAGCAGTTCGCAAGTGCCGGTCAGCCAACTCCTGAAATTTTTGTTTTCAAGTTTCAGAACCAAAGTCTTCAACTAAAGCGAAGTACCCCATTGGGGAAACTTTTTCTTGCTCCTTACCGATGTTAGTAAAAGTAAATATTTGCATTACTTATGGAAAGCAACTACCTCATAAAGATTTTCATTCGTACTGTATTTCTTGCCTAGGCCCTGACCATGACGTACCTTGCTGCCGATTTTGTGCTTTATTTAATCAGCGGACTACCCATCTTCGGTATATTTTCATCTCTAAATATTTTGGTTTTCGGTTTAATTATCCAGAAATGTCGATTAGCCATCCGACTACTGGGATTCCAAAAAAACGCAAAGAGACAGAGACAGGCCACCGAGGTCCAAAACTGCCGGCGACACTTCTCCTAAGCCAGTCGCCAGTTCTCAGTGAGGCGGTTTCGCAGCCCCTGATACCCGCTACTTCTGATTCGCAGGCCTCTACTGAGACCCATTCGGAGTCCGGTATGCCGCGAGATGCTTCAACTATGGAAGCCATGGATGTCTCTACCTTGGATAGTTCCGGAGCCGCTCTGCAAACACCGGCTTCTGAGGGTGTGTTCAGACCTATGGACTTGCATATTAAACTGACGCCTCCTTCTTCACTTAGGCCTAAATCTCGAACCATGCCTAAACAAACCGACGTCCAGGCCACATGCTCAGGCCTCTATGCCTAAAAAACAAATGATAAGAATGGCTGAATATTTAATTACTCTAATCAGGGGTAGCCGACCTCCCCCCCCCGCCCTTTCTAAGAGGCCTAGGACTGAAGTTGTTTATGAATCTTCTGACCAGGATTCTGTTTTTTCTGATTCTTCTGATGATCTGGATTTGCCCTTATCTACTTATGAAGATTCTTATGCAGAGGACTCCATTCCCTCTACTTCCCCTCCAGCGGATTTTTCTTTTGTAGAAACTTTGTATACTCTTAGGGAGCATTTCCACTGGGAAAGCCAGGATTTTTCTGATTCAAAAAAAGAGGCTTAGGGATTTCTTACTCCTACCTCAGCATAGGCCTTTAGCTGTTCCTCCTGTACTAGACATTGTTGATAATGCTTTTTCGGAATCTAGTTTGGCCCCTGATTCCTTACCTCCTGCTCCCAGAAAACCTGACAGATACTACAGGGTCCCTGAGTCACACAAGTTCCTTTTTAAAAATCTTATTGTGGCTCCAGAGACTATTTCACAGGGGCCCTAGGACATTAAGGCTTCTATTGCTAAAAATCCTACCCAGTCTGATAGAGACTCCAGGGCGCAGGATAGATGGGGTAAGAAGGTTTACACTTCTGCAACCTTGGCCATTAGGGCTTTAAACTGCCATTTTCATATGTTAAAGTATCAGCAACATGTTATTGGATTGCTTAAACAGAAAATGATGTTGATTCCTGACTGTGTGGAAAATAAAGAATTACAGGATTTAATGCATTCTGCTGAACAAGTTGGAAAACATACTTTGCAATGTGGTTTTGATTCCTTAGAGGCCTCTTTGCAGGGCTGCTGTTACTGGGTCTGTGCTCAGAAGGCGGCTAAAGGAGCAATCCTTGCCTGATCATGTTAAAGCTAAATTGTTGGATGCTCCCTTAAATCAGGACCGCCTGTTCGGCAACAGGGCTGAGGAAGTTCTTAAAATATGGAAGGTAAAGCTAAATCTATGCAAACTGTTAAAGATTTCTTAAAAGTTCAGCCTCCTAGATTTAGTAGGAACTGGCCCTCTAAGAGTTGGTCCTTTCCAGCCCCATCCAGGTCTTCTCAAGCCAAACCCAGAAACAGCAAAAGCCCCAGGTTTCAGTCCCAGGGGACACACAGGACTAAGCAGTGGGGCGTCTCCACTTCCAAATCTGGGAGTAGTAAGTCTCCCCCTATGGTAAACTGTCTCAATGACTCCAGTTTAAAATTTCCAAGCACTTATCAACTGACTGCCCCTTTGGGGGGAAAGATTGCTCTTCATGCAAAGAACTGGGAACTCATTACCCAGGACAAATGGGTTTTAAATATAGTGTCCCGGGGATACAGATTTCACTTCCACACATTGCCAACACCAGGCGGGTGGCTGGACCTACCCCCAAATCAGTGGGCAGAGGCCCAAAAACAAGTACTTTCTCTCTTAAGCATGGGGGCTATTCAACTGGTACCAGAAGAGGAAAAGGGACAAGGTTTCTACTCGAGACTTTTCCTGGTACCCAGAAAAGTCAATTCATGGCGTCCTATCCTGGACCTATCTACTCTAAACACCTTTTTGAAAATTCCAAAATTCAAGATGCTGACTCTTCACCAATTACTTCCTATGCTAGGCAAAGATGCCTGGTTGGCAACACTAGATTTAAAAAAAGCATACCTGCACATCCCAATCAGGGAATCTTGCAGAAGATACCTACGCTTCAAGGCAGGCTACAGGCACTATCAGTTCTCTGCACTGCCCTTTGGCTTATTACTGCGCCCAGGGGATTCACAAAGTGCCTAGTTCCAGTTATTGCATTTTGCAGGCAAAGAAATATTCAGATATACCCATACCTGGACGATTGTCGAATTCAGGCAGAAAGCCAGGACATACTTCTGAATCATCTGGCCTTTGTACAAAGGGTTCTAACTTGTCTGGGGTACACCACGAACGAAAAGAAATCACACCTGGTTCCCTGTCAACAAATTATATTCCTGGGAGCAAGCTTGAATACAACTTCCCAGATGGCTTACCTCATGCCAGAGAAACAAATTCATTTGACAACCTACTTCAAACAAGTGGCCACAAAAAACATGCTATCTGCAAGACAAATACTGCCAGCCTTGGGGTTCATGGCCTCCTGCATTCTTCTAATTCCATATGCACGACTGCATATGAGGAAACTACAGTGGTATCTAAAAAGCCTATGGTGTCAACATTCTCAGGATCTAGAAGCAATGATTCCTATCATACCTTGCCTATGCCTAGAATTCCTTTGGTGGGCAGAGGCCTGCCACCAAAACAAGGGACTACCTTTCACACCACCCCAGCCACCCAGATCCTAACAACAGACTCATCACACTATGCATGTGGGGCTCACCTGGCAGGGAAGTGCATTCAGGGCAAATAGAATCCAGGTCAAATGCACCTGCATATCAATCAAAAAGAAATGCTAGCTGTACAGAATGCTCTGGCAGCCTTCAAGGAACACATTCTTCCAGGACAACTTATGGTAAAGACTGATAACACTACTGTTATGTGGTACATAAACAAGCAGGGGGGTACACATTCTTACCCCCTCTGCAGACTAGCCATGGCATTGTAGAACACAGCCTTGAGCTACCAAGTGCACCTACAAGCTCAATTCCTGCCAGGAAAATTAAATATACTGGCAGATGGACTAAGCAGAAACCTCATGGACCCACATGAGTGGAAACTGAAACCAAGGATTTTCAACATGTTGACAAGCAAATGGGGGAGCCCAGACATAGACCTGTTTGACTCTTCCCAGAACTACCAATTGGACAAATTTTGCACAACGACTCTCCACAAGCAAGCCTGGAAAGGGGGTGCTCTGTCCTTCAGCTGGAAAAATCTGTCAGTCTGTGCCTTCCCCCCTCTGCCTCTGCTTTCCAAAGTACTACTAAAAATCAAACAGGACAAACCAAGGATGATTTTGATTGTTCCAGACTGGCCACGCCAACACTGGTACCCCCTCCTGTGCAGTGTGGCACGGTAATCCCCATGGCACCTGCCTCAGACTCCTTCCCTGTTGTCTCAGCAGGAGAACCAGATTCTGTACCCTCAGCTTCTAACACTGAACCTTGCAGCCTGGCTAATTACATAATCTCCCCTCTACCATCCCTCAGTAAACCTGTGATGGATATCATTTTAGAGGCAAGGAGGCCTAGTACTAGAAAATCTTATGCTGAAAAATGGAAAAGATTCTGTGCCTGGAACCAATCTCAAGGGATAAGCACAGCAGTGCCCATTTTACCTCAGATTTTACGATACTTAACTGAGATGCTTCACAAGGACCTGTCTTTTTCCTCCATTAAAATCAATGCCTCAGCCATTTCAGTTCATTATAGCACAGAATCTCCCCTCTTCTCTCATCCACTGCTCAAGCAGTTCCTCAGAGGGGCCAAAAATTTGAGACTACCCTGGAGAGCTCCAACCCCAGCCTGGGACCTTAATTTTGTTTTGGAGAAACTCACTCTACCTCCTTTTGAGCTAGCTGCTACTGCAGACTTAAAATTTCTTTCTTGGAAAACAGCTTTCCTTTTAGCAATCACTTCAGCTAGAAGGGTATCTGAATTGCAGGCCCTTATGGCAATGGAGCCTTTCATCATCTTTCATGCGGACAGGGTGTCCCTCAGAACCAATCCATCCTTCATGCCCAAGGTGGTATACAGTGTGGCTCTTAATCAGCCCATTCATTTGCCAGCCTTCTTTCCCAATCCACAGAGCAAAGGGGAATGTATACTGCATGCCTTAGATGTGCACAGACAACTTAGATTCTACTTGGACAGGACTAAACCGCAAAGGAAATCTGAACAACTGCTGGTGGCATTTGCTGCAGGGGCAGAGGGGAAGGCTATTTCAAAGCAAACCATTTCTAAATGGATAGGCCATTGCATTCATTTCTGCTATAAGCACCATGGAAAACCTATCCCCCAGGGGATCAGACCTCACTCCACCAGGGCTGCATCTACCACTACAGCCTTTCTTAGAGGCGTCCCTACCAGGGACATCCTAGAAGCTGCTATTTGGCATTATCATTTGCCAATTTTCTCTAAAGCCAGAGCTGGCTTTGCTACTGCAGTCTTGCAGGGCCTTATAGCTGGTCCTAATGCTATCTAAATTCCTCCTCCCAACCATAGCTTTGGGAATCTTCCCAAATGTAATGACTGCAACAGTGAAACTCGAAGAACATGGTACAGTTGTTTACACTTACCATAAATGTTGATGTTCGAGTGTATTCACTGTTGCAGTCCTGGTTACCCTCCCTCCAGCCCCCTAATTTCTTTTGGCTGTACCTCTACTTTCCTTTACTATGCATAAAAGCCTTTTTGGTGTATTTGCTTTTTTGTTGGAGGTATATCATTGTACTTTTATATTTAATTGCTCCCCATTGGGGGGCACCTGACATCTGGGGCAAGACAAACTGATGTAATGGCTTCGGCTGCATGTTTTATACCCCTGATGACCTGACGTCATGGAAGAAGGGATAACAACTGATGCAGGACCCAAGACTTTGATAATCAGGCTGACTGAGGGCTACCTGCAAGCAGATAACCCAAATGTAATGACTACAACAGTGAATACACTTGAACATCTACATTTATGGTAAGTGTACACAACTGTACTTTTCTTATAATTTTTTATTAGCAGATCATCTGGGCATGAATAAAAGCATTACAAGAATGTCTGTTTTACTGACCAGGCATAGTGAAGGATGCAAAAAACTTCCGTATTTCTTGTCCACAAGACTAGAAGACGGCACCCCATCCTGAATGCAAATCCCATTGTCCATTATGCAAGTTCCATTTGGATGTACCGTTATGGATACCATTGAGTCATTAGTTAAATTCAGCAAGGATACAAGTGCACACTGTTATACTGGGCTATGCTACCACGTTTAGAGAAGTCATGCCATTCCATAATGCTAAGGCTGCTGCCAGGGGACTGGTACTGTTCTGCAGACTGCATATCCCTGAGGAAACACTTTGTGATCAGGGCATTACTGCACAAGCTATATCACTGCTTTTAATGTCAGACAGATGAAACACCTGTCTGCCATCCACAAACACACAGATGTTCTTCGTGTTTCACTATTGCAGTCATCACATTTGGGTTATCTGCCTGCAGGTAGCCCTCAGTTGGCCTGAATACCAGGGTCTTGGGATTTCTGTGTCAGATGCTGTCGCTTCTTCCATGACGTCAGGTCGTCAGGGATATAAAACATGCAGCCGATGCCATTACATCAGTCTTTCTTGCCGTACGGTGCCCAAAGCAAAAGCAGTTCGCAAGTGCCGGTTGGCCAACTCCTGAAATTTTCATTTTTCGAATTTCAGACCTGAAGTCTTCTAAAAGATAAGTACCCCGTTGGGGATCCTTTTTTCTTGCTCTAACCGATGTCAGAAAAAGTTAATAATTGTCGTGCCTGTGGAAAGCAAATACCTCATAGAGATTTTCATTCTTAGTGCGTCACCTGTTTAGGCCCAGACCATGACGTGCATCGCTGTCGGTTTTGTGCCTTGTTCAACGCCCAAACTATCTGTCGGGCAATGTTTGTAGCTAAATACTTTCGCTCTCAATCTTCGTACTCAGAAATGGCATCGGTAAGCCATCCAACTACCAATCTTCCGAGAAAAACATAAGTATAAAGACAGAGACAGACTGCATAGGTCCAAAACTTCCAACGACGCTACTGTTAAGCTAGTCGCCAGTCCGCTGGTACTCAGGTGCTTTCGCAGCCCCTGATACCCGCTTCTACAGATTCTCAGGCCTCTACTGAGACCCATTTGGAGTCTGGTATTCCACGAGATCCTTCTTCGACTATGGAACCTGCAGATGTCTGTACCTTGGATGGGTCCAGAGCAGCTGTGCAGGCACTGGCTTCTGAGGGTGTATTCAGGCCTACCAATTTCCATATTAAACCGACGACTTCGTTTTAAGCCAAAAAATTCCGAATTTCTCAGGCCTAAAGTTCGGATTACGCCTAGGAAACCGATGACCAAAGTGCATTCTCAGGCTCACAGGCCTCAAAAACAAATGGTTAGAATGGCTGAAGACCTTATTACCTTAATTAGGGGAAGCCAGCCTTCCTCCTCAAAGAGACCTAGAACTGATTTAACTTCTGATTCTTCTGATCAGGAATCTGATATCTCTGTTCCATCTGATTTCCAGGACATACCCTTATCTACCTATGAGGATTCTGATGCAGAGTATTCCATTCCATCTCCTTCCCCTCCAGATGATTTTTCTTTTGGTGAAACCCTGCATATCCTTAGGGAGCATTTCCGCTGGGAAAGCCAGGACTACTCTCAGTCCAAAAAGAGACTCAGGGAATTTTTAAACCTCCCTCAGCACAAACTTCTAGCTGTCCCTCCTGTTCTGGAGATTGTAGAGGATGTTTTCTTGGAATCCAGCCTTACCCCTTTGCCCCCAGCTCCCAGGAAACCTGACAGGTACTATAGAGTACCTACTCTTACAAATTCCTTTTCAAGAATCCTACTGCAGATCCAGAGACCATTTCCCAAGGACCAAAAGTCATTAAAGCTACTACTGCCAAGAATCCTACCCCTTCTGACAGGGATTCTAGGGCTTTAGACAGATGAGAAAGAAGGTATACACCTCTGCTACTCTGGCCATTAGGGCTTTAAATTGCCAGTTTCTTATGTTAAAGTATCAGCAGCATATTATGGGGCTAATTAAACAGAAAATTATGTTGATTCCTAACTGTGCAGAACACATAGATTTACAAGAGTTAATGCATTCTGCTGAGCAAGTTGGTAAACATACTCTGCAGTGTGGTTTTGATGCTTTAGAAGCATTTTGTAGGGCTGCTGTCACTGGGTCTGTTCTTAGAAGGCATGCTTGGCTTAAGGAACAAAACTTGCCAGACCATGTCAAAGCTAATTTACTGGATGCACCCTTAAACCCAGAGCACCTATTTGGCAATAAAGCAGAAGAAGTTATCAAAAGGGTGGAGGAGAAAGCTAAATCTATGCAAACTGTTAAAGATTTCTTACAAGTACAGCCACGTAGATTCACTAGGCATTGGCCTTCAAAGAACTGGTCCTTTCCAGTCCCTTCCGGGCCTTCTCAGTCCAAACCCAGAGGCAGCAGACTCCCAAGACTTCAGTCTCAGGTTATGCACAGATCTAAGCAGTGGGGTGTGCCCACGTCCAAAACAGGAAGTAGTAAGCCAAACCCCTATGGTAAACTTGAACAATGACTTATCCTTAACTCCACCAAGCCTTGCTCAAGTACTTGCACCTTTAGGAGGAAAGCTTGCCCTGCATGCAAAAAACTGGGAATACATTACCCAAGACAAATGGGTTTTCAACATTGTTTCCCTAGGATACAGATTCCACTTCCACTCACTCCCAACCCTGTGGATGGCCAGAACTCCCTCTACATCAGTGGGCGGAGGCCCAAAAGCAAGTACATTCTCTCCTCAGCATCAAGGCTGTTCAGCCTGTCCCAGCAGAACAAAGGGGACAAGGCTTTTATTCAAGACTGTTCCTGGTTCCCAGAAAAGAAAACTCCTGGCGTTCTATCCTGGATTTATCTATTCTCAACAGCTTTCTGGTGTTTCCAAACTTCAAAATGCTAACTCTCCAACAGCTGCTTCCTATGCTAGCCAAGGATGCCTGGCTGGCAACCCTAGACTTAAAAGAAGCTTACCTGCACATCCCCATAAGGGAATCTTTTAGGAAATCCCTTCGCTTCAGGGCAGGATCTATGCACTATCAGTTCTCTGCACTTCCCTTTGGCTTATCTACTGCACCCAGGGTATTTGCAAAGTGCCTAGCTCCAGCCATTGCTTTTTGCAGGCAGAGAAGTATTCAGATTTACCATACTTGGATGATTGCTTGATTCAGGCAGAAAGACAAGACTTGCTGCTACAGCACCTGTTATTTGTAAAGAGACTTCTAACTTCACTGGGGTACACCAGCAATGAAAAAAGTCACACCTAGTACCCTGCCAACAGATTGTATTCCTGGGAGCAAGCTTGAACACAACTTCCAAGATGGCATCTCTCACTCCAGAGAAACACATTTATTTGACAACTTACTTCAACCTACTGGCCACAAACACCCAGCTATCTGCAAGGAAAATACTTCAAGCTCTGGGGTTCATGGCCTCTTGCGTTCTGTTAATTCTGTATGCAAGGCTGCATATGAGGAAACTTCAATGGTATCTAAAAAGTCTGTGGTGTCAACATTCTCAGGACCTGGAAACAATAATTCCTATCATTCCGTGTCTAAGGGCAGAGTTCCTTTGGTGGGCAGAGGCCTGCTACCACAACAAGGGACTCCCTTTCACTCTACCCCCTGCCGCCCAAACCCTAACAACAGAAACATCAAACTATGCATGGGGGTCGCACATGGCAGGGCAGTGCATTCGGGGCAAATGGAACCCAAAGCAGATGCACTTGCATATCAAACAAAAAGAAATGTTAGCTGTACAGAGTGCTCTGACAGCCTTCAAGGACTACATTCTTCCAGGACAATCAATGGTAAAGACGGACAACACCACTGTTATGTGGTACATAAACAAGCAGGGGGGGTACACATTCTTACCCCCTCTGCAGACTAGCCATGGCATTGTGGAACACAGCCTTGAGCTACCAAGTGCATCTACAAGCTCAATTCCTGCCAGGAAAACTAAATACACTGACAGACGGACTAAGCCAGAAACCTCATGGACCCACACGAGTGGAAACTGGAACCGAGGATTTCCAACATGTTGACAAGCAAATGGGGGATCCCAGATATAGACCTGTTTGCCTCCCCCCAGAACTATCAATTGGAAAAAATGTTGTGCAAGGACTCCTCACAGACAAGCTTGGAAAGTGGATGCTCTGTCCTTCAGCTGGAAAACCTATCAGCTTATGTCTTTCCTCCTTTGCCTCTGCTCTCCAAAGTACTACTAAAGATTAAACAAGACAAACCAATGATTTTGATTGCACCAGACTGGCCACGCCAGCACTGGTACCCTCTCCTGCGCAGTGTGTCACTGTTGACCCCAGGGCACCTGCCTCAGACTCCTACCCAGCTGTCTCAGCAGGAGAACCAGATTCTGCATCCTCAGCTTCAAACACTGAACCTAGCAGCCTGGCTAATTACCTAATCTCTCCTTTACCATCCCTCAGTAAACCAGTGATGGATGTCATTTTGGAGGCAAGGAGGTCTAGTACTAGAAAATCTTATGCTGAAAAATGGAAAAGATTCCGTGCCTGGAATCAATCTCAAAGGATGAGCACAGCAGGGCCCAATTTACCTCAGACATTACAATACTTAACTGAGATGCTTCACAAGGGCCTGTCTTTTTCCTCAGTAAAAATTCATGCCTCAGCCATTTCAGCTCATTATAACACAGAACCTCCCCTCTTCTCTTATCCACTGCTCAAGCAGTTCTTCAGAGGGGCCAAAAAATGTAAGACCACCCAGGAGAGCTCCAACTCCAGCCTGGGACCTTAACTTTGTATTGGAGAAACTCAACCTTCCTCCTTTCGAGCCAGCTGCTACTGCAGATTTAAAATTCCTTTCTTGGAAAACAGCTTTCCTTTTAACCATCACTTCAGCAAGAAGGGTATCTGAATTACAGGCCCTTATGGCAGTGGAGCCTTTCATCATCTTTCATGCTGACAGGGTGTTCCTCAGGACCAATCCCTCTTTCATGCCAAAGGTGGTATCCAGTGTGGCCTTTAATCAGTCCATTCATTTGACAACCTTCTTTCCTAATCCACACATCAAAGGGGAACAGATACTGCACTCCTTAGATGTGCACAGACAACTTGGATACTACTTGGACAGGACTAAACCTCAAAGGAAATCTGAACAACTGCTGGTGGTATTTGCTGCAGGGACAGAGAGGAAGGCTATTTCAAAGCAAACCATCTCCATATGGATAGGCCATTGCATTCATTTCTGCTATAAGCACCATGGAAAACCTATCCCACAGGGGATCAGACCCCACTCAACCAGGGCTGCATCTACTCTACAGCCTTTCTCAGAGGCGTACCTACTAGGGGCATCCTAGAAGCTGCTACCTGGAGTTCTGTGCATACTTTCACCAAGCATTACCATTTGCCAATTTCCTCTAAATCCAGAGCTGGCTTTGCCACTGCAGTTTTGCAGGGCCTTATAGCTGGTCCTAATGCTATCTAAATTCCTCCTCCCTTCCTTAGCTTTGGGAATCTACCCAAATGTAATGACTGCAACAGCGAAACACGAAGAACATAGTACAGTTGTGTACACTTACCATAAATGCAGATGTTCGAGTGTATTCACTGTTGCAGTCCTGGTTACCTTCCCTTCAGCCCCCTGACTTCGTCTGGCTATACCTCTTCTCTCCTTTTCAATGCTTAAAGCTTTTTGGTGTATTTGCTTTTTTGTTGGAGGTGTAACCTTGTATATTTATAGATTTAATTGCTTCCCATTAGGGGGGCACCTGACATCTGGGGCACGAAAAACTGATGTAATGATGTTGGCTGCATGTTTTATATCCCGGACAACCTGACATCATGGAAGAAAGGACAGCAACTGATGCAGGACCCAAGACTTTGTTAATCAGGCCGACTGAGGGCTACTGCAAGCAGATAACCCAAATGTAATGACTGCAACAGTGAATACACTCAAACATCTACATTTATGGTAAGTGTACACAGCTGTACTTTTCTGTGGCATCACCGTATAGAAAATTTCAATTTAATTTTTTTTTAATATTAGAAAGCAGAAAACATGAGCAGATGGGCAGAAACACTGGATTGGCAGTTTATGCATCACTTGCCATAGTATATAGTTAAGATTATGAAAGTAGTGAACATTTTTTATAATATGTAAGTTTAATGATGGCTAAGGCAAAATATAAAGGATATAAAGATACTGTAAATCTGGTATGAATCTGTTGTACTAGAAGTGATAAAGAGGTGTGAAGGGGTCATTTTGGAAGCAGGGAAGTAGTTAGAAAAAAGTGAATGGGAAGAAAAACTGAAAAAGTATAATAAAAAATAATAAAAGTAATAAAAAAAATTAAAAAATATTTTTAAAATATTTGTAAAAATAAAAAGAATAAAAAAGTATAGTGTAAAGTATTATACAGGTTTGGAATGCACTTAGGTTGACTTCCAAAAAAAGGTTTATTATTGCATTCTTTTTTTTTCTTTTTAGAAGATTGCCTTTTGAGGGGCTGCATTCATTTTCTCTCATCTAAACATACCCCTTCATTGTAATGACAAACAGCTTCTAACATCTATAACCCTCAAAAGCAATTGGAAATAGCCTTAACTGCTACTCTATTGCCAAAATATGGAAGTCTATTCCACAGGCTATTAGAACGGTAACCTCCCGTCCTTCCTTTGCGCATCTTCTGAAAGGCCATCTATCAAACTCATGGCTCTGCTCATGCTATATCCCTGTAGGACATCAATCTCATCTATTTTTCTCCAACCCTCTCTGTACAGTTTGTCTACCCATCTCCACTTCCTCATCTTCTCCTGGCTGTCCTCCCCTCTGTAGCACTATACATAGTCCTTTCATGTGACCTCCCCATCATTTATACTAATTTAGTGTAATCTCCCTCCCCATTTAGTAATAAGTAAAAGTCATGAATTTAGTTCAATTGTAAATGGACTGTAAATTGCCAGAAGGATGCTCTTTCGAATTCTGTAGTGTTTTGCTTTATTTGTTCTCTTTGTAACATATTTTTAGTATAACACTGTGCCTTACTATATTTTTTTATTCTTTAAATGTATTATTTTCAGCTGTTTCTTATGTAATGTGTTTGATTTTGTTTTTTATTACCTCTGTTAACTGGAGCTTTTCTTCCTGGGTCTCCACTGAAAATGGTCTCTTGTGGCCCAGTTGGACTTTCCCACTAAACAAATTTCAATAAATAAATAAATAAATATAGAGAACAAAAGAGAGTTGTTAGAATGTTACTTTAATGTGGGGTACAAAATTAAATTCAGTAAACAGGGGAGTTTTGTTTAATAAAAACTAGGGATCGAATAGGTTTACCAAGTCGGATAGTATTTCTGGCATCATTGTATTTGTTTTTTGTATATTAAAAAGGTAACAGCTGAGTAAGAAATACTGTCACCATGATATACACGTTTAAAATGTGAAGATTTCTAAAAACATATTGGAAAACAAAAAAAAAAGTGTAGCGATTTAGAGGGAGAAGTGGGGAAATATCATAAAAAGTGCTTAATTTGGAAGTGGAAATGGAGAAAATATCCAAAAACCTTAGATACTTGTACAGAGTGGAGTCTTTGTTGTTACACTTAGTGCAGGCTGTTGTGAGTAGACTTGTGCCTAGCTTATACACTTAGAGATCCATTTTTTCTTGATCTCCTTTTCCTCAAAAATGAAATTGTGTAGTCGATAACCGAGTCTAACATTTCAGCCTTCCTCATGGAATAAGTAAAACGAACTGAGGAGATAAGTTACTCAGTCAGCACCTCCCATGTCTCTAGAATGTTCTTATCTAGAACATGGTTCTCATACATGTCCGTCAGTGTGACTCCTTGTCATCTCAGAAAGTGTAGCTTAGATAAATGGATGGGTGCACTTAAATTTGCCCCAGGCCTTACAACTCATACCCCTCCTCTCCCCTCCTCTCTTTCAAAAGGTGGTAGAGCCCTAGAGTGGTAGCCGGGAAAGCATGCATGGTCTCTGCTCAAACGTGCCTTGTATGTCCCATGATCCTATAAATATTTCCAGTCAAAACTTTCTCACCACTTTCCTAACACCACTGAATGCCACTGTTTTACACGTATTACTATTACCGAAAAAGCCTAACTTGATCTGCCCTTCAAGCTCACCATGCTTTCTATTGCTTTGTGTCTTCTGATAGGACACAATTTGTAATATTGCATGATAGCTACAGGAATCAACCAAAGGGGGTTAGAAAGGGTTGGGATTAGAGAGTGGATAAGCAATTAATAAAGAAACAATGGGAGATATATGTTTGGCTCCAAAATATGCAACAAAGTCTAGAAGATTTGGGATTTTTCTTTGGAAGGGTTTGCATAGGTATATTTATACCCTAAGCAGACTTCCTCATGTAGATGACAAATGTTAAAGATATGATAGGAAAGTAACAGGTAATAGGAAACATATTTTGTGAGAGTATAATGAGTTGGCAGACCTTAGTCTGTAGGGAATTTTTAATCTGTCAGAAATACTGGGTAACCAAATAGCTGTAACTAAGGAATATTTTTTTTTTGTTTTGCTACAGAATCAGAATTGCCTAGATATATAAGGCTTTGCTGAGTTTAATTATGGTGGCTGCCAAAAAAGCAATTGCTAGAAATTGGAAATCAAAGTCTAAACCAGCAGTACAAGTAGTAGTAAACATAGTAACAGAGATAAGAAGAACTGGAAGAGAAATCTTTAAAAAAGGATAAGAGCAAATCATACAGAAAAAAAGGGGAATCATGGGAACTCTACATGCAGAATAATGTTTTGTTGGAGGAAAGGGTTTAAGGGAAATAGGAAGGGGGAAGGTAAGGATTGAATGAGCTATGTAAAATACAGTTAACAATGACCGTATACAAGATTATATGTTTATTTATTTATTTATTTTTATTTTACATTTGTTAACCGGGAGAGTCCGATTGGATACATGTCCATTTTCAGCGGAGGCTCGGGGAGAAAAGCTCCAAGTACATAACAGACATATGAACATTGTTAATGCAAAAAAAAGGAAGATAGTTGAGTTCTAAATACAATATAAAGATACATCACATCTTGGGAAAAAAAAAAAAAAACAACAGCAGCATATAAAAGTCATGTGTACTGTTTGCAACTGAAAATATTTCAGTATGGTTTGTTTTCATTTATATAAAATGTGTGACCCTTCCATCTGCATGTCATATTGACATAGCTACTATTAGCATAAGTTAATTATTTTCAGCTCAGATGATTCTGATCCTAACGGTATATATTGTGTATATCTTGTGCTGCACGTTCTGTCTCATCTAACCTTGTAGGGCATACGGAATGCACCGAACTATGACATAGTTTGTTTTCATAAGTGTTTAGAAATGTCTGCGCCCACACAAACAGATCTATAACTTTCTGGCTGTACTCCATTGTTCTGCTACTGTTTGAAACTGGTCCTTTAGGATCAGATCGTTTTCCTGGTTAATAGTTCAAAATAAACAAATGTTTCTTCCAGTCTGATTCATCTCCAAAATATAATATTCCACAATGTTTAATCTTTCAGCTCCCTCAGTTTTTATTTATCAGTAGTCCTGCCTGGGATGTTAGGGACTTAATGAATTTCTTTATACTGATTACTTGTCCTTCTCTTTTGAACCTCTCGTTCTTCTAGGTTAGAAAATATTGTTACCAAGGACTTTCTAGAAGTCTCTGCACAATTTGATATACCGTACCTGATGGTCAGGTATTCTATATCCGTAAATATTTGCCTTAACCCAATTCTTGTATTCAAGTCTTGGACTGGTGCCCATCAAAGCATTGTCACCAGCTCAGAGCGTGCCAAAAACATAAACTATTTACACAGTCTTGGGGCCAGAAAAAGTGCTGGGCACTGGATGTTGCATGTATAGGTTTCTCCTCAGTTAGTGCTTCTTTTGATAAACTGCACAGATTGTAAGATTAAAATCTGTTTGCCTAGCTCATGTACACAGGTATATATTTCTTTTTTAAGGAGAATTGACTGGGTGCTCACTGATGCTTGAGCAGATCCTTCTGTTTATCGTAATATGCAAATTATTCAGTTGTGACACTAGCCTACCCTTTGGAAAGAGGATTAGTTTTAGGAAGACAGTCATATCTCTTCCTTCTGTTGGTGCACACACACAGCTTGTGACACTAGCCCACCCTTTGGACAGAGGATTAGTTTTAGGGAGACTGTCCTATCCCTTCTTTCTGTTGGTGCACATGCACAGCTTGCGACACTAGCCCAGCCTTTGGACAGAGGATTAGTTTTAGGGAGACAGTCATATCTCTTCCTTCTGTTGGTGCACACGCACAGCTTGTGACACTAGCTCACCTTTTGGACAGAGGATTAGTTTTAGGGAGATGGTCATATTTCTTCCTTCTGTTGGTGCACACGCACAGCTTGTGACACTAGCCCACCCTTTGGACAGAGGATTAATTTTATGGAGACTGTCCTATCTCTTCCTTCTGTTGATGCACATGCACAGCTTGTGACACTAGCCCAGCCTTTGGACAGAGGATTAGTTTTAAGGAGATGGTCATATCTCTTCCTTCTGTTGATACACACACAGCTTGTGACACTACACAGCTTGTGACACTATCCCACCCTTTGGACAGAGGATTAGTTTTAGGGAGATGGTCATATCTCTTCCTTCTGTTGATACACACACAGCTTGTGACACTATCCCATCCTTTGGACAGGATTAGTTTTAGGGAGATGGTCATATCTCTTCCTTCTGTTGCTGCACGCACAGCTTGTGACACTATCCCACCCTTTGGACAGAGGCTTAGTTTTAGGGAGATGGTCATATCTCTTCCTTCTGTTGGTACACACACAGCTTGTGACACTATCCCACCCTTTGGACAGAGGCTTAGTTTTAGGGAGATGGTCATATCTCTTCCTTCTGTTGGTGCACGCACAGTTTGTGACACTAGCCCACCCTTTGGGCAGAGGATTAGTTTTAGGGAGATGGTCATATCTCTTCCTTCTGTTGGTACACACACAGCTTGTGACACTAGCCCACCCTTTGGACAGAGGATTAGTTTTAATGAGACTGTCATATCTCTTCCTTCTGTTGGTGCATGCACAGCTTGTGACTCTATCCTACCCTTTGGACAGAGGATTATTTTTAGGGAGACTGTCATATCCCTTCCTTCTGTCGGTGCACACGCACAGCTTGTGACACTAGCCCACCCTTTGGACAGAGGGTTAGTTTTAGGGAGATGGTCATATCTCTTCCTTCTGTTGGTACACACACAGCTTGTGACACTATCCCACACTGTGGACAGAGGATTAGTTTTAGGGAGATGGTCATATCTCTTCCTTCTGTTGATGCACACGCACAGCTAGTAACACTAGCCCACCCTTTGGACAGAGGATTAGTTTTAGGGAGACGGTCACATATCTTCCTTCTGTTGGTGCACACACATAGCTTGTGACACTAGCCCTCACTTTGGACAGACAATTAGTTTTGGGGAGATGGTCATATCTCTTCCTTCTGTTACACACACAGCTTGTGACACTATCCCACACTTTGGACAGAGGATTAGTTTTAGGGAGATGGTCATATCTCTTCCTACTGTTGATGCACACGCACAGCTTGTGACACTAGCCCACCCTTTGAACAGAGGATTAGTTTTAGGGAGATGGTCATATCCCTTCCTTCTGTTGGTGCACACGCATAGCTTGTGACACTATCCCACCCTTTGGACAGAGGATTAGTTTTAATGAGACTGTCATATCTCTTCCTTCTGTTGGTGCACGCACAGCTTGTGATACTATCCCACCCTTTGGACAGAGGATTATTTTTAGGGAGACTGTCATATCCCTTCCTTCTGTTGGCGCACACGCATAGCTTGTAACACTAGCCCACCCTTTGGACAGAGGGTTAGTTTTAGGGAGACTGTATGTATACATGCATCTTGTGCTTCTCCTATCTGTTCTCCAACCCAAACTAGGTGAGGCTGTGAAACCCTCTCCAGTCCATCATCTTTGTGTGGAATACACTTCCTGCAGATCTCATAACCTTTTACGGCGCCAATTCTTTCAGTGTGACCATCTTTGTGGTACAGAAGGAGGAAATCCTGATTGTGACTCAGGTGACCCGAGTTCAAGTAGCAGCTTGAGACTAGGAAAATCTAGGTGGAAGATGATGGACATAAGCAGCTCATGGCATTTAACCAATCCTAGGGGGTCAGAATCAAGATTCTAGTCAGCTGATGACAGTTTGGAAATCTTGGGAAGACAGAGACAGGATTCCGTCCAGCTGATGACAGTGCAACAATCCTAGGATGACAGAGACATGATTCCAGTCAGCTGATGACAGTGCAGCAATCCTAGGAGGACAGAGACATGATTCCAGTCAGCTGATGACAGTGCAGCAATCCTGAGAGGACAGAGACAGGATTCCAGTAAGGTGACTGCAGTGCAGCAATACTGGGAGGACAGACAGGATTCCAGTAAGCTGACAACAGTGCAGTAATCCTGGGAGGACATAGACAAGATTCCAATCAGTTGATGACAGTGCAGCAATCCTAGGAGGACAGAGACAGGATTCCAGTCAGTTGACAGTGCAGCAATCCTGGGAGGACAGAGACAGGATTCCAGTCAGTTGATGACTGTGCAGCAATCCTGGGAGGACAGAAACAGGATTCCAGTCAGCTGACGACAGTGCAGCAATCCTGGGAGGAAGAGACCGAATTCCACTCAGCTCTTGCCAGCTCATTTATCCTGTGGAAAGGAATTAGTGGTTCAGGCTGGCAACAAATGCTGCAATGCTCCGGAGCATGACCTTAACGCTCCCAAGATGATGATATTGGCACTTATAGGCATGAATTTGTGAAATGCATATAGTATGGGATAGGGTATGAGGCACATGTTATGATGCAGCTGCCCACTGAGGCAGGGGTAGGTAAAAACTGCCTCTGTGGCCTGTGCTTGACTTGATTTGAGCTGCTGATATGCAGATTGGTGCTGTGTAGTTGCTTAGTTGTGGTCAGTATTAGTCTCCACTAGGACTCAGTCTAGGGGAGTTAAACAAAACTTCCTGTCTGATTGAATGAAGACCCCTTCCCTACAGCAAACATATGGGAGAAGAGGCACAGGATAAGACACAAACCACTCTTATGATTGACTCTGTGATTACACCCCCCCCCCAATGTGGCTTTCTCTCTCTGCTGGGGCTGCCCATTACAGGGGAATAAATAGACTCAAATTTAATTGTGGGAGGATTAATAATCTACAGTTATGAGGGGGGAAAGTGCTTGTAGGAAATATTTCAGTCTCAAACTTCATGCAGCACACAGACTGTCCAGGTGTTTCACAGTCTTAATCACCCCTAGTGTTTGTTGATGGGACCCTGTTGTAGAAGGAATTAGTAGTCCAGAAAAACTGAAAGGACAAAAAAGAGCCATAAATATGATATAGTGCACTATTGAGGATAAGAAAGAAATTATGTAGTGTTACTATTATGTAAGAAGCCCAGCATTTCCAGATAGGAGATATAGAACAAGATTAAGAGAGAAATTAGAGGAAACAAAAATACTTGCTCAAGAAAAATTGAGAAAAGCTTCAAATGCAAATTTGTGTTCTGGCATAATTTAGCCATGAGTAATGCACATTTGTGTTCTGGCTAAAAGTATTAACAACTTTGCATGATAATTTAGCCATGAGCAAGAACTATTTATATGCGCACCCCAAACAGATGCCAACCTGGTTAACAGGAGGAAAAATGGTACTCCTCCTTAAGTGTGAACCTGCAAGATAGCCTAAAAACTATAGACCAAAAACTTGCCTTCCAAAATGTATAAACTATACACTGGAATTGTTGTCTACAGAGCATATAGTCATTAGAAGCAAACTCAATCATAGCAATATAACAAAAGTGTAATAAAAGAAATTCATATGAAACAAAGGATCATTTATTGTTAAAATAAAGTCATAATGGAGAATTGTAAAAAGGGGAAGAATCTTAAGTATGGCATGGATAGACTACAGATAACATTTGACAGCATCCCAGGTTCATGAATAAAAGAGTGCTTCCGAATGTATAGGATACACTTTACACTGATCAGTTACATTACAGTGACCATGAAACAGTGGCAAACCACTTGGCAGCTAAGTCATGATAAAGGACTAATTATTGTCAGAGAGATCAAAATGTAAAGGGGGGTATTCCAGGGTGATTGTCACCAGTGCTCTTTAGTCCTGCCCTAAACCTGTTAAGCTGTATATTTAACAGTTTAGGTCATGGCTGCAATTTGGCTGCAAGAAAACAACAAAGTGTAAAGCCTTATCTTCTTTATTGGATGGTTTAAAACTGTATGGTTCATTATATGAAGCACTGCAAGCACAACTGCAAGCAGTCAAAGCTTTCTCAGAGGATGTAAGAATGTCATTTGGTCTTAATAAATCTATAAAAGTCAGCTTTAAAGCAGGAGAGCTGCAGCACCAGGAAAATATCAGTCTGGGACAGGAATGTAATCTAAAGTTACTTGAACAGGAGGGAGTGCATAAATATTTGGGAACTAATGAAGGATCAGCACTAAAACATGAACACATATAAATAAAACTTAGCAATATTTTAGAAGACTAAAATGCAGGTTTTGTAAAACAGAATTGGAAACAGTTGCACATCTTGTTGCTTAGTGTGGCACATTTATGGCAGCAGGCCTGGATAATTGTTACTGTTCTGCAAGAAGCCCATAATTTCCAGATAGAAATACTCAGAAAGATTAAGAGAGAAATAAGAGGAAAGAAAGACACTCACAGAAGAAAAAAAACGTCAAATGCTTCCAGTGCATATTTGCATTCATTAATACAACAGATCCACGAAAAACATTGCAAAGATGAAGAAACTTTGGGCCATGTGGAAAAACAACAGAAGTCCGAAATGTAAAGAATAAAACCCAGAGATTTTTGAAAGGTAAAGAAAAGACATGCTTCTGGAGCATTTCTCCCCGGGCCTCCGCTGAAAACAGGATCTGTGGAACCTAGTCGGACATTCCCGGTCAACAAATGTTAAATAAATAAATAAATAAAGAAACCTGGACATGGGAAGTAAAAGGAGATCTGATATGGTGCAATATTTATGGAAAGGGGAAAGCCAGACTAATCAATACATAAAAGCAGCTGTAAAGGTATGGAAAATGTCACAGTACAAGACATAAAACAAATGGGGAATGTAGAATAGCAGATTAGTAAGGTAGAAGTAAGTAGAATCTGAAGTTATGGAATACCTGCAGAGTGAAATATTTGGTGTAGAAAATCCAACACAGGTAATGTTGATGGAATAATGAGCCCACAAATTAAGGAGAAACAGGTGGAGCAAGAGACATCTGAAGAAGAAATATGGGCTTGGAGAAAAATTAGATTTGATACGATGCAGTATTTATGCAAAGGAAAGGAGAACGCAAAAGTGATCAATACAAAAAGGCAGCACCAAGGATAGTTGAAGAGAAGTAGAGGCAAAGGTATCCAGATCTGGAAAACATTGCAGTACAAATAAGAAAACAAAGTTGGAAAGTAGCGAAGAGGATTAATAATGGATCAATTAAAGAAGTAGAAATTGAAGCTATGGATAACCCCTGCAAAGTGAAGGATTTAGTGCAGAAAATTCAACACCGGTAATGTCACAGCTTGATAGAACAATGAGTCCCCATACTAAGGAAAAGCAGGTGGAATTGGAGGCATCTGATGACTTCCCCACACGATGATGCCCTGGAGCCTTCAGTAGGAAATTGTTACAGGGCAAGGGAAAGAGCAGGAAACAGTGGCAACTGTGACACAAGCAATGTTGTGGAGTGATGGACCAGTGAGTTTCCATATGAAGGAGCAACAGATGACATAGGGTAAAGCTGAACAGGGTATGTAACAGAAAGATGTTCTGGAACTTTCTGTAGAATACTTTTAAGAAATAGAGAGCAAATAATGTGCTCTCAGTTTAGAAGAAAATGATCCGAGGTAAGAGTTACTTGATACAAGGGTAGATTACAGAAAGTAAATAAGACCCAAAATGTTAGAGGATTTGCTAAAACAGATGAACACAATAATGAAGACTATTAACAGAAATTCATGTGATATAACTGAAGTAAATATGATATATTCATGTGTTGCTAAATTACTAACAGATAAAGTCTTACCAAACATAGAGCAGTAATGGAAATGAATGGAAGAAGTAAAATGCCATCATGGAAGTATCAAATAGAGAAAACTATAAAGCAATTAAGATGAAGTATCACTGTTAGAAGAACGTAGAAGAGGGAACAGATAAAAAAAATACTTTGTCTCTGCTATTTTGTCTTGCCTGTAACCCATTAGGTTGTTTACTAAGCAGGTTAGATCATGGTTACACTTTGTTTCCCAGAAATCTACCTTGCTTAAAGATCTCCGAGCTACATTTTTGTGTTTTTTGACTTAAAACTGTCTAGTTCATCAGATAAAGAGCTAAAAGAACAACTACAAGTATTTAAAACTTTCTCAGATTATATAAGAATGTCACTTTGTCTTAATAAATGTGCAAAAGTAATCTTTAAAGCAAAAAAGTTGGCAGTATCAAGACGATACCAGTCTTTACAGGAATGTGATATAAAGAAACTTGGGTGGGGGGGGTATATAAATATTTGGGAACTGTTGTATGATTAGAAATAAAACATGAACAAACGTGAGTAAAGCTCAATAAGGAACACTTCAGAAGACTAAAACCAGTATTGAAAGCAGCCTTGACATCTAGGAATAAAGCCAAAGTTATAAACCAACACACTTTTCAAATTCTATGTTTGATTGTCCCCAAAAGGTATTGAGTCAGCTGGACATAAAAACAAGAGAAATGTCTCATGCTTATCAAATGATGTTTAAAAAGTCTGTGTTTACCAATATTATATATTACTTGCTGTGAAGGAGGTATGAGCCTCCTAGAAACTGATTAAATGTATAAAACTGCAGTTATGTTACTGCATACATATCTACTGACCTCATCAGATCCAAACAGAAAGAGCTTTAAAACACAAGGAGAGGAAGTCTAAGATGGCCTCTCTGCTTAGTTTAGCAGAAGCATTCCAGTGTTTAGTGGGAATGGAAAGCAAAGCAGACATAAACCAAAGTTATGCAGTACCTGAGTGTGCCAGCAAACCAAAAAATAGTTTGATAAGGATCAGATGAGAAGGAAAGAAATATGGAAAAGCCATAATTGTAGTGGCAAGTATAGAGATCTCCCAGAGCAAACGCGTGTTGGATGGTACACTATGTACAAATTGGTTTACAATGTCCATTATATATGTAGGAGTAACAGACAATTTAGTTTTTTTTTTTTTTATTGTATTTATCTTTTTTAACTGGGAAAGTCCAGCTGGGATAGATATCTTTTTCAGCAGATGTCCAGGAAGAAGAGCTCCAGTATTTGCATACATAGACAATTAATAGTATATTTTCATTTTCTACATTATATATATTTTCATCTTAGTTGCATAGCATTTTGCATACATAATTAGGTGTAACAGATTAATATTAACCTTGCATCATACAATTTCTGACTATAGGAAGAGAAAGAAATCTAAGAGATTACCTGCTCATTTGTATAAGGTGTAGCAGACAGAAATGCAAAGAAACACAAGGAGAGGCAAAGACTGATATTTGGGTTGAAATTTGTAATTCGTGGTATGATGAGGGAGAATGAGGATTAAGTAGGAGTAGGTAGTTAAGAGATATAACCAGTTAAGTTACTATGTGGTGGTACGATCAGGGAGGATGAGGATCAAGTAGCAGTAGATAGTTAAGTAATTTAACCAGTTAAATTAGTAAGTGGTGGTATGATGATGGAAAATGAGGATTAAGTAGGAGTAGATAGTTAAGGTATATAACCAATTAAATTAGTACATCCTGGTAAGATGACGGATAATGAGGATTGAGTAGGTAGTTAAGGAATATAAACAGTTAAATTACTAAGTGGTGATACAGTAAAGGGGAATGAAGATTAAGTAGTGTAGGTAGTTAAGTGATATAACCAGTTAAATTAGTAAGTGGTGGTATGATGAGGGAGAATGAGGATTAAGTAGAAGTAGTTAGTTAAGGGATATAACCAGTTAAATCAGTAAGTGGTGGTATGATGAGGGAGAATGAGGATTAAGTAGGAGTAGGTGGTTAAGGAATATAACCAGTTAAATTAATAAGGTGTAGTACAATGAGAGAGAACAAGGATTGAGTAGAAGTAGATAGTTAAATAGAACCAGTTAAATGTTTACAATAGTAGATTGAGGGGAAGGTATAATTGCCAATGGGTATTTAGTACAAATGTAGGTTTTGTCAAAAAGAACTGGAAACTGTCACACCTCTTCTTGATGGGTGTGATATGCTGTTGGCAGAGGGCCTGTATGCTGAAATAATGTGGCAAGACAGTTAGACTGGGGATTGTGCAAACAATACAGTATAGAAGTAGCTGAGGAGCATTGGAAACATGAACCACAAGGCAATATAATGATTGATGATGTGCACATCACATGGTATAATACATTAACTACAGTTCAAAAAGTAGATGCAAGAAATTCAGATATAGTAGTTCGACAAAAATGGTCATTGAAATTGCTACACCTAGTGATTAGTGTCTTACATACAGATTGAGATGCAAAGTCATAAAATATCATGATCTGCTGGCAGAAATGAGGACAGTGTAGAAGAAAGTTCTCAGATAGTTCCTGTAGTAGTAGGAGCAATGGGTCTAATAATAAATGTACAGTAGTACTTACATATGGTACCAATACATGTAACTTCGTTGAATTACAGGAGTTACTTCTGTGCACATTGTGGGTGCTGCAAAGATTAATTTTGGCCTTCATCAAATATTGAAACAATATTAATTTCATGAACTTTAATTATACCGTGACTTAGCAATGAGGTCCATTCCCGTTGTGGTAATTACAAACCAGAAAGACTTGGAGAAATTAAAATGGGAAAGGTAAGCATTTAACCTAGAGCTGGTTAAGGAGCTCCAGCACCCCTCTGAAATGGTGGTGCACTTCTGGTTTGTGGCAGACTGTATGTACTTTATATTAAAGCATTAACTCATAACAGAAATACTGTTGCCTTTACCATTCTAAAATGTAGATATATTTTATAGCTTCCTATGGAAATGTCATCACTTGTAATGCCGAATGCTGACGGGCTGAAAAAAATAAATTTAGGAGAAGAGCAAATACTGACCATCACTCTTCTCCTTTCAAATTCCTTTTTTACACGGGACAAGCCCGCAACATGCTCCAAAATTCTGTGTACTAACTCAGAGGTAGCCATACCTTGTAGAAAAGGGAGTACTCCAAGAAGTGGCCATCTCTGACTTAGCATCTATAAGCCCATTTTTTTTGACAATACAGTTAAAGGATTATGGGACTTACTAAAGCAGGTCTGGACATTTTAAACTGTTGCCATATTTTACTTGGGTCTATATTAGAACATTGAAAGT
This sequence comes from Protopterus annectens, assembly GCF_019279795.1. NCBI lineage: Eukaryota > Metazoa > Chordata > Ceratodontiformes > Protopteridae > Protopterus > Protopterus annectens. The sequence goes on from NC_056732.1 coordinate 1,860,858,177, forward strand.
TTAATAGTTCGAATCACTAAAGGTCAACCTTTATTGAGCGAACTATTAAAACATTGAATGTTCATAAAAATAAATTCAAAAGAAAAACTAAAGGGTGTAGGCAAGGGGGCAAACCTCCCTGCATCACCCATATGGGGGGCTGCGCTCCCCACACCCCCTGCTACTTAAATATACCAACTATGAGACCGCACTACATTGCAGTAAATGGAAATCTCCCCTTATGGAGATTTCCGTTTACACGTTCGATATTCTCAGCGTTCGCTATTGTCATGTCGACAATATCGGATTCGGCTTTCAACAATGTAATATAGACCCATTTTACTTTATTATGTACTTATTTGTTTCATATAGTGCAATGACCATACTGTTCTAGCATTAAAGAGCTTTTATTTTTTTTGTTTGCACTAGAATTCCTTGCTGTGTTGCATATAAATTAACTCCTGTCAAAATTCACACAGGCTTATCCTGTAATGGGTTGGAACCAGATATTTTTTGAATTTCAGTCCTGAGAGATCACTGTTGTAGGAGTAACACACAAATGTGCACGTTCACTCACATGTAGGAACAATAAATTTAAGAATGTGGAAATTAGTTTCTTACTTCCTTAGGAGTGCTCTTGTCAAGAGAATGAAAGAGTAATATAATATAAGAATATGGAAAACAGATATTTGTCTTCAGAGATTCTTATCCACAGTCCATGATAAAATCTCTCTTTTTTTGTAGTGTATGTTTAAAATTTTCTTTCAGTCTTGTATGATTAATCCATTGTAAACAAAGTGTAAGAAATTACTGGAAGGATACAGTGCTTAACTGTACAATTTATTTTCATTTGCAGGTTATAACATCCCATTGCATGAACTTTTGTTACTTATTGAGAAAGATGAAACATTTCAATCTGCTGAGACTGAAGGAAGAAAAACATTGCGACCAGGGCAACTTCCTGGTAACAGAACCAGCAGTAAGTACATAATAAGTATAACAATAAACACAACTTCCTGGTAACAGAACCAGCAGTAAGTACATAATAAGTATTACAACAAAGGCAACTTCCTGGTAACAGAACCAGCAGTAAGTACATAATAAGTATTACAACAAAGGCAACTTCCTGGTAACAGAACCAGCAGTAAGTACATAATAAGTATTACAACAAAGGCAACTTCCTGATAACAGAACCAGCAGTAAGTACATAATAAGTATTACAACAAAGGCAACTTCCTGGTAACAGAACCAGCAGTAATTATATAATACGTATTACAGTCAAGGCAACTTCCTGGTAACAGAACCAGCAGTAAGTACATAATGAGTATTGCAACAAAGACAACTTCCTGGTAACAGAACCAGCAGTAAGTACATAGTATGAATTACAACAAAGGCAATTTCCTGATAACAGAATCAGCAGTAAGCACATGATAAATATTATAACAAAGGCAACTTCCTGGTAACAGAACCAGCAGTAGGTACATAGGTTCATAGGTAGGTACTAGGCTATCGGCCCAAGGGCCTAAGTAAGCCTAGCTAACAAGGTTCCCTGGATTACACCACCTAAGAAAATGATTTTCCTGTGCCCTGTCGAGCAGAGCCACAGAAGTGATCCCCGGAATGTATTTCCTATTTCCCATCCACTCATCAAGATTTTTCTTGAAGAGTGCTAATGAGAAACTTTGCTTGACATAGATGGGTAACTTGTTCCAGATTATGGGAAGTGTATGGGACAGGAATCCATCCCTCCAGCATGTCCTGTTTATTGTGGTGACAAGGTGTAGGTCCCAAGAGCATGTAGCTCAGAGTGACTGGGATTTCTTTAGGCATGTCCAACAGCTCTGGTTTTGATATAGCTTTATATGTTAAGCAGAGATCACTTCGGAGTTGGCGATATGCTATGGAGTAAAGCTGGAGTTTTTTGAGACGGTCAGTGTAGGGCATCTGTTTGAGGCCAGTAATCCTCTTTGTGAGGTACTTCTGTGGCCTTTCCAGCTGCTGCTGGTGTCTTGTGAAGTACATTCCAAAAGGGGCATTGTACTCTATAATGGGTCTAATGAATGTCGAGTGGAGGGGAACAATTATCTCTTTTCCTGGATGAGAACCCTTTTGTGATGAGGTGTGCCATGTAGAAGGATTTCCTGACTAGTATGGTGATGTGAGTATCAAAGGAGAGACTACTGTCCACCTGGGTCCCAAGGTCTCTTATCACACATTCGCCGTTGGGTACACTGCTGCCTATGTGATAGCTCATGGGTGCAGAGTTTTTTCCAAAGGGAATGACAATGCACTTTTTGGCATTGAGCTTGAGGCCATGGCTCTGACACCAGGCATCTGTCTCAGTGAGGCCCTTCTGTAGGATGCCCACATCATTTGGGGACTCGACTATGGTTGGCAGTCATCTGCGAACTTCGTTAGCCAAAGGCCTTCTGTGTTAGCCTGTACTTCAGAGAAGTAGATACCAAACAGGAGAGGTCCCAGGACTGAACCCTGTGGTACTCCACTTGTCACTGGTTTGAAGTCAGATTTGGAGTCTGCAACTTTTACAGTGTGGGTTCTGTCAGTGATCCATTTGGCAACCCATCTTGTGACCTAGGGATTTATACCTAGTTTAGTGAGTTTAGCTATAATTCCAGAATGAGGGATGGTGTCGAAAGCCTTGGTGAGGTCAAGATAGGCTGTGTAAATCACCTTACCCTCGTCTACGGCTTTGGTGACTGCCTCAAAGAAGTTGATCAGGTTCAGGGGGCATGATCTGCCTTTCACAAATCCAAACTGGGTGGGGTCCAGAGTTTGGAGGTTACCAGTGTCTTTGTTTATGAGTTCCATGATGATACGTTCCATGGCCATACAGACCAGCCTCGTCAGGCTAATAGGGCGATAGTCCCCAAGATCAGTGGTGGTTCCCCCCTTTGTGGAGTGGGATAACTGTTGCTGTGCTCCCTTCAGTGGGCACAAAGCCTGATGTGAAGTTATGATTGAACATGGTGCTTAGGTAGGGAACCAGTTTATTCTGAAGTTCATGTAAAATGCAGCCTGGGATGTTGTCCGGTCCCATGGATGCTGTGCTTTTAGCTGTAGAGAGTGCAGTTTTTACCTGCATAGTTGTGATTACAGAGACTCTGTATTCTTCCTGTATTGGTATGGGCCCTTTGGGGGGTGAGAGGGGGGGTAAAGTTAACACTGAACCTATCTGCCAGGATGTTGGCAATATCAGTTGGTTCGGTAATTTTCATGCCATTGTGCTGTAACTCAGAGCAGATCTGGGTGTTGCCATTGAGATTCTTGATATAGCTATAGAATGCTTTGTGGTTGACCCTAGAATCAGAGGTGATTTTGTTTTCGTAGCTAGCTTTGGAGGATCTTATAAGGGATCTCCGCTTGTTACTGAGGCTGACCAGGGAGCTCCTCCACTAATGGGATTTTACTCTCTTTTGCAACAGTTTCTTTCTTCTGTTGTAGAGTTTGTTTATGGCAGGGGACCACCAGATTGGCTTCCTTGTTTTGGAGGATAGCGTCTTGGTTCTATTTGGGATAGCACGATCCATGCATTCGTGTAAGTACTTATAGAGTGCATTTGTGTAGGATTTAGCAGTCATAACTGTATTGTCCATCTGCATGGGTGTCATGAAGTTCACCACTTCTGTCTTAAGAAGCATGAAGTTGGCTTTGGAGAATTTTTTTACTGTGGTTTCCTTAATGGGGGGTGGGGGCAGGATGTGGATATCTAGGTTGATTAGCTTATGGTCAGATCTGACCAACGAGGAGTTGACTTGAGGTGTGGAATGCCGGTCACTCATGTTGGTAATGACTAGGTGTAGGATATTGTTGCCCCTGGTGGGGGTGTGGATAAGTTGATCCAGGGCATTGGAATTTATGAATTCCAGAAAACGTTGAGCAAAGGAGTTGGTACATGAGTAGTTTTCTGGGTTAATGGTGGGTAGTTGAAATCACCCATTATTAGGGTGTTTGGTTGAACCCTAATATTTTCCAGTATATCAAGAAAAGAGGAGTGGGAATCCTGGGGCATGGTGGGGGATCTGTAGCAAGCTACAGTTTGGATTGCTGTTTTGCCCAGAGTTAGTTGCACTTGGATAACCTTTGATACATTATGCTGAGCAACTAGCCTGGAGGTGTGGATATCCTTAATGAATATGGACACACCTCCTCCTTTGGTGTTCTGGTCCAGGTTAGGTGGCTGAAAAGTGTGGTATGAGTTATAGCCTGGTAATGCAGGAGTGCTCTCTGGAGCCTTGAACCAGCTGCGCAGATATCAGTGTTCTCCATTTTAAGGAGTGCCTCGAGGGAGGAGTGCATTTTGAGAGTTAGACTTCTAGCATTGAGTAGCATTACCCTCAGTATTGCAATAAAGGCAGCTTCCTGATAACAGAACAATCGGTAAGTACATAATAAGTATTATAACCAAGGCAACTTCCTGGTAACAGAACCAGCAGTAAGCACATGATAAGTGTTACAACAAAGGCAACTTCCTGGTAACAGAACCAGAAGTAAGTACATAATAAGTATTACAACAAAGGTAACTTTCTGGTAAAAGAACCAGCAGTAAGTACATAAGTATTGCAACAAAGGCAACTTCCTGGTAAGAGAACCAGCAGTAAGTACATAATAGTTATTACAACAAAGGCAACTTCCTGGTAACAGAACCAGCAGTAAGGACATAATGAGTATTACAACCAAGGCAACTTCCTGGTAACAGAACCAGCAGTAAGTACATAATAAGTATTGCAACAAAGGCAACTTCCTGGTAACAGAACCAGCAGTAAGTACATAATAGTTATTACAACAAAGGCAACTTCCTGGTAACAGAACCAGCAGTAAGTACATAATAAGTATTATGACAAAGGCAACTTCCTGGTAACAGAACCAGCAGTAAGTACATAATAAGTATTACAACAAAGGCAACTTCCTGGTAACAGAACCAGCAGTAAGTACATAATAAGTATTACAACAGAGGCAACTTCCTGGTAACAGAACCAGCAGTAAGTACATAATAAGTATTAGAGTAACAGCAACTTCCTGGTAACAGAACCAGCAGTAAGTACATAATAAGTATTACAACAAAGGCAACTTCCTGGTAACAGAACCAGCAGTAAGTACATAATAAGTATTACAACCAAGGCAACTTCCTGGTAACAGGACCAGCAGTAAGTACATAATAAGTATTACAATAAAGGTGCAAGTATTCTGGGTCTACAGTTACATGCAGGTTAACAGCCTGGTGGAGGTATAGAAGGGAGTACTTTCACAACACAAGCACGAATTAATCCTCCAAATATTTGAAAACGCACTTAATTCATTATACTGAGCCTAGTCACTTTTCCTAAAATAAATCAAGTCCAGTTGCAACATCACACCTGCTAGCTACAGTTTTTTGACCTTCATTCTTAAATTTATCATCACTACAGAACTTGGTGTGGTACTGAAGGCTGTGTGTGGGCAGTACTACAGAGCATGACATGGTACTGAAAACTGGAAAGTGGCCAGTATCACAAAACATGGTGTTGTATTGCAGGCTGGGCTGAGCAGTACTGCAGAACATGATGATGGACTGAGGGGTGGGTCTGAGATGTACTGTAGGACAGGATGTAGCACTAAAGGCCTGGACTTGCAGTACTATAGAACATTGCATACACTGAAGGCTGAGCTGAGCAGTTACTACAGGAGGTACATTACTGTAGGCTTGGATTGAGCTTTACTGCAGAATATGATGAGGTACTGAGGGCTGAATTTGTACGGTAGATTGGGGCTTAGCAGTACTACAGATCTTGATGTGGTACTGTAATTTGGGGATGATCAGAACATGGTTTTGTGTTCAGCAGTACTTTAGAATAGGGTATGGTATTTATGGCTGGAATAATACTTAATAATTTTGTATGATAGTAAAGGCTGGGGTGAGCAGTACTGCACAACATAGTCTCATACTGAATGCTGGGATGAGCAGTACTGCAGAACATGCTAATACTAAAGGTGGGGTTAAGAAGTACTACAGAAAACTGGTGTGCTGAAGGCCGAGTTAGCAGTACTGCAGACCTTGGTGTGGCACTGGGGTGAACAGTACTGCAGAACATGTTGTGGAGATTAATACTGAGGATGAGCTATAATGCAGAACATGGTGTGGTACTGAAGGTTGAGGGTGAGCAGTACTACAGAACATGGTTTGGTACTGAAGGTTGGGGGGTGAGCAGTACTACAGAACATGGTGTGGTACTGAAGGTTGGGGTGAGCAGTACTACAGAACATGGTACAGTACTGAAGGGTATGAGGTGAGCAGTACTACAGAACATGGTGTGGTACTGAAGGCTGGGGGTGAGCAGTACAACAGAACATGGTGAGTACTGTAGGCTGGGGTGAGCAGTGCTACAGAACATGGTGTGGTACTGAAGGCTCAGGTTGAGCAGTACTACAGAACATGGTGTACTGAAGGTTGGGGGTGAGCACTACTACAGAACACGGTGTGGTACTGAAGGCTGGGGGTGAGCAGTATTACAGAACATGGTGTGGTACTGAAGGCTAGGGGTGAGCAGTACTGCAGAACATGGTGTGGTACTGGAGGCTGGAGGTGAGCTGTACTACTAAAGATGGTGTGGTACTGAAAGCACTGGCTAAACAGTACTGCAGAAAACAATGTGATACTGAAGGCTGAGGTGAGCACTACTGCAAAACTTGGTTCCATACTAAAACCTGGTAGTAGCAGTACTGCAGAAGCTGGCATGGTACAGAACATAATGTGACACTGAAGACTGGGGTGATAAGTACTGCAGAACATGATGTGACATTAAAGGCAAACAAAACCCTACTTCTAACCCTACACTAAATCTAACGTACATCCCGCACCCTAACCCTAAGGTCTGTAACTATCACACACTTGCCTTACGGAGCTATACCGCAGAAGGGCCAACCATGATGATTCGACATTTACGGTTTCACTCTTCTGGACGATCGATGTTTTCGTGGTTCGATGAAGACGTGTCAGCGTTTAGGTATTCGGGTAAGTCAACATTCTTTCTTTTAATATAGACCCCTACAGAACATGGTGTGCTCCTGAATACGGAGGACGAGCTGTACTGCAGATCATGGTGTGGTACTACAGGCTAGGAATGAACACTACTGCAGAACACAGTCTGATACTGAAGGCCAGGGTGAGTAGTATCACGGAACATATTGTGGTATTGAAGGCTGTGGGTCAGTAGTACTGCAGGTCATGGTATGGTACTGAAGGCTGGGTGTGAGCAGTACTGCAGAACATATTGTGGAGCTGAAGACTGTAGATGAGCTGTACAGCAGAACATGGTGTAGTACTGAATGCTGGGTTGAACACAGTCTGATACTGAAGGCCAGAGTGAGTAGTATCACGGAACATATTGTGGTATTGAAGGCTGGGTGTGAGCTGTACTGCAGAACATGTTGTGGAGCTGAATACTGAGGATGAGCTGTACTGCAGAACATAATGTGGTACTGGATGCTTGGTTGAGCAGTGCTGCCGAATGTAATATGACATCAAAGGCTTGTGCGAGCTGTATATAGGATATGGTGTGGTACTACACTAAATACAGAGGATGAGCTGTACTGCAGATCATGGTGTGGTACTACACTGAAGACTGGAGATGAACAGTACTGCAGAACACAGTCTGATACTGAAGGCCAGGGTGAGTAGTATCACGGAACATATTGTGGTATTGAAGGCTGTGGGTCAGTAGTACTGCAGATCATGATATGGTACTGAAGGCTGAGATAAGCAGTATTGTAGAACATGATGTGGTACAGAAGAATGGGAGTGAGCAGTACTACAGAATGTCGTGCAGTACTGAAGGCTGAGTGTAAGCAGTACTTCAGAACAGGGTGTAGCACTGAAGACTGGGGTTGAGCAATACTGCAGATCATGTTGTGGAGATGAATACTGAGGATGAGCTGTACTGCAGAACATGATGTAGTACTGAATGCTGGGTGTGAGCAGTACTGCCAAATGTAACAGTAGTGTAGAACTGATGGCTGGTAGCAAGCAGTACCCTGGAACATGCTGCAGTATTGAATCTTTAGGGTGTGCAGTGTTGGGAAAATGATATGGTACTGAAGGCTGTGGGTAAGCAGTACTGCAGTACATGATTTGGTACTGAAAGCTGAGGTAAGCTGTACTTCAGAACATGGTGTGATATTGAAGGGTATGTGTGAGCAGTACTACAGAACATGATTTGGTACTGAAAGCTGGGGTAAGCTGTACTGCAGAACATGGTGTGGTACTGAAGGCTGGGGGTTAGCAGTACTACAGAACATGGTGTGATACTGAAGGCTGAGGGTGAGCAATACTGCAGAACATGGTGTGGTACTGAAGGCTGTGGGTGAGCAGTACTGCAGAACATGATGTGGTACTGAATGCTCGGGTGTGCAGTACTGCAGAACATGGTGTGGTACTGAAGGCTGGGGGTGAACAGTACTGCAGAACATGGTGTGGTGCTGAAAGCTGGGGTGAGCAGTACTGCAGAACATGGTGTGGTACTGAAGAGTATATGTGAGCAGTACTGCAGAACATGTTGTGGTACTGAAGGGTATGTGTGAACAGTACTACAGAATATGATTTCGTACTGAAAGCTGGGATAAGCTGTACTGCAGAACATGGTGTGGTACTGAAGGCTGAGCAGTACTACAGAACATGGTGTGGTACTGAAGGCTGGGGGTGAGCAGTACTGCAGAACATGGTGTGGTACTGAAGGATGCGGGTGAGCAGTACTACAGAACATGGTCTGGTACTGAAGGCAGGGGGTGAGCAGTACTACAGAGCACGGTGTGGTACTGAAGGTTGTGGTGAGCAGTACTACAGAACGTGGTGGGGTACTGAATGCTGGGGTGAGCAGTACTACAGAACATGGTGTGGTACTGAAGGCTGGGGGTGAGCAGTACTACAGAACTTGGTGTGGTACTGATGGCTGGGGGGTGAGCAGTACTACAGAACATGGTGTGGTACTGAAGGTTGGGGTGAGCAGTACTACAGAACATGGTACAGTACTGAAGGGTATGAGGTGAGCAGTACTACAGAACATGGTGTGGTACTGAAGGCTGGGGGTGAGCAGTACAACAGAACATGGTGAGTACTGTAGGCTGGGGTGAGCAGTGCTACAGAACATGGTGTGGTACTGAAGGCTCAGGTTGAGCAGTACTACAGAACATGGTGTACTGAAGGTTGGGGGTGAGCACTACTACAGAACACGGTGTGGTACTGAAGGCTGGGGGTGAGCAGTATTACAGAACATGGTGTGGTACTGAAGGCTAGGGGTGAGCAGTACTGCAGAACATGGTGTGGTACTGGAGGCTGGAGGTGAGCTGTACTACTAAAGATGGTGTGGTACTGAAAGCACTGGCTAAACAGTACTGCAGAAAACAATGTGATACTGAAGGCTGAGGTGAGCACTACTGCAAAACTTGGTTCCATACTAAAACCTGGTAGTAGCAGTACTGCAGAAGCTGGCATGGTACAGAACATAATGTGACACTGAAGACTGGGGTGATAAGTACTGCAGAACATGATGTGACATTAAAGGCAAACAAAACCCTACTTCTAACCCTACACTAAATCTAACGTACATCCCGCACCCTAACCCTAAGGTCTGTAACTATCACACACTTGCCTTACGGAGCTATACCGCAGAAGGGCCAACCATGATGATTCGACATTTACGGTTTCACTCTTCTGGACGATCGATGTTTTCGTGGTTCGATGAAGGCGTGTCAGCGTTTAGGTATTCGGGTAAGTCAACATTCTTTCTTTTAATATAGACCCCTACAGAACATGGTGTGCTCCTGAATACGGAGGACGAGCTGTACTGCAGATCATGGTGTGGTACTACAGGCTAGGAATGAACACTACTGCAGAACACAGTCTGATACTGAAGGCCAGGGTGAGTAGTATCACGGAACATATTGTGGTATTGAAGGCTGTGGGTCAGTAGTACTGCAGGTCATGGTATGGTACTGAAGGCTGGGTGTGAGCAGTACTGCAGAACATATTGTGGAGCTGAAGACTGTAGATGAGCTGTACAGCAGAACATGGTGTAGTACTGAATGCTGGGTTGAACACAGTCTGATACTGAAGGCCAGAGTGAGTAGTATCACGGAACATATTGTGGTATTGAAGGCTGGGTGTGAGCTGTACTGCAGAACATGTTGTGGAGCTGAATACTGAGGATGAGCTGTACTGCAGAACATAATGTGGTACTGGATGCTTGGTTGAGCAGTGCTGCAATGTAATATGACATCAAAGGCTTGTGCGAGCTGTATATAGGATATGGTGTGGTACTACACTAAATACAGAGGATGAGCTGTACTGCAGATCATGGTGTGGTACTACACTGAAGACTGGAGATGAACAGTACTGCAGAACACAGTCTGATACTGAAGGCCAGGGTGAGTAGTATCACGGAACATATTGTGGTATTGAAGGCTGTGGGTCAGTAGTACTGCAGATCATGATATGGTACTGAAGGCTGAGATAAGCAGTATTGTAGAACATGATGTGGTACAGAAGAATGGGAGTGAGCAGTACTACAGAATGTCGTGCAGTACTGAAGGCTGAGTGTAAGCAGTACTTCAGAACAGGGTGTAGCACTGAAGACTGGGGTTGAGCAATACTGCAGATCATGTTGTGGAGATGAATACTGAGGATGAGCTGTACTGCAGAACATGATGTAGTACTGAATGCTGGGTGTGAGCAGTACTGCCAAATGTAACAGTAGTGTAGAACTGATGGCTGGTAGCAAGCAGTACCCTGGAACATGCTGCAGTATTGAATCTTTAGGGTGTGCAGTGTTGGGAAAATGATATGGTACTGAAGGCTGTGGGTAAGCAGTACTGCAGTACATGATTTGGTACTGAAAGCTGAGGTAAGCTGTACTTCAGAACATGGTGTGATATTGAAGGGTATGTGTGAGCAGTACTACAGAACATGATTTGGTACTGAAAGCTGGGGTAAGCTGTACTGCAGAACATGGTGTGGTACTGAAGGCTGGGGGTTAGCAGTACTACAGAACATGGTGTGATACTGAAGGCTGAGGGTGAGCAATACTGCAGAACATGGTGTGGTACTGAAGGCTGTGGGTGAGCAGTACTGCAGAACATGATGTGGTACTGAATGCTCGGGGTGTGCAGTACTGCAGAACATGGTGTGGTACTGAAGGCTGGGGGTGAACAGTACTGCAGAACATGGTGTGGTGCTGAAAGCTGGGGTGAGCAGTACTGCAGAACATGGTGTGGTACTGAAGAGTATATGTGAGCAGTACTGCAGAACATGTTGTGGTACTGAAGGGTATGTGTGAACAGTACTACAGAATATGATTTCGTACTGAAAGCTGGGATAAGCTGTACTGCAGAACATGGTGTGGTACTGAAGGCTGAGCAGTACTACAGAACATGGTGTGGTACTGAAGGCTGGGGGTGAGCAGTACTGCAGAACATGGTGTGGTACTGAAGGATGCGGGTGAGCAGTACTACAGAACATGGTCTGGTACTGAAGGCAGGGGGTGAGCAGTACTACAGAGCACGGTGTGGTACTGAAGGTTGTGGTGAGCAGTACTACAGAACGTGGTGGGGTACTGAATGCTGGGGTGAGCAGTACTACAGAACATGGTGTGGTACTGAAGGCTGGGGGTGAGCAGTACTACAGAACTTGGTGTGGTACTGATGGCTGGGGATGAGCAGTGCTGCGAACATGGTCTGGTACTGAAGGCAGGGGTGAGCAGTGCTACAGATAATGGTGTGGTACTGATGGGAGGGGTGAGCAGTGTTGCAGAGCATGGTGTGGTACTGAAGCCTGGGGGTGAGCAGTAATACAGAACATGGTGTGGTACTGAAGGCTTGGAGTGATCAGTACTACCAAACATGGTGTGGTACTGAAGGCTGTGTGTGAGCAATACTGCAGATCATTTATTTATTTTATTTTATTTATTTAACATTTGTCCGATATGGAACAAAGCCAATTTTTAGCAGTGACCCAGGGAGAAACACTCCAAATGCATGTCTTTGTAATGTGGGCGGAAACCGGAGCACCCGGAGGAAACCCACATGAATGCAGGGAGGACATGCAGGCTCCACACAGAAGGCACCCCAGCCAAGAATCGAACTGAAGAACCTCTTGCTGTGAGGCAACAGTGCTACTGCTGCACCACTACGCTGTCCATATCATGGTTTCATTTTGTGGGCTGGAGGTGAGCAGTACTGCAGAACATCTTATGTTACTGAAGGCTGGGGTAAGTAGTACAGCAGAATACAGTGTAGAATTGAAGGCTGGCATCAAGTAATCCAGAAGTTGCTGTGGTACTAGATGCTTGGCGGGAACATTACTGCAGAACTTGATATTGTACAGAAGGCTGGGGACAAGGAGAACTGCAGAACATGGTGTATAACTCAAAACTAGGGTTGAATGGGAGAACAGTACTATAGGACATTGTGTGCTAGTCAGTCAGTATAGCTTTATTGTGGCTGTACAGTCTTTAAAAAATATACACATTTGTATTTAGAACATTCATGCTTTTCTTATTCTTCTAACAAAATCTTTGCTTTGGCCTAAACATTTCTTCAAGTATGGTGATCCTCCTCCCTGTAACTGATTCTTATTTTTCTCAATTTCACATAGGAATTTTGCTCATTCTTGTATTGTTAATCTGTCTATAGTGATAAACTGTATTTCACGGCTTTTATCTGTGTTATCACATGCATAGCCCTTGTAATCTGATCTGAATATTATTGCTAGGAATTCTGCTCATTCTTGTATTGTTAATCTTTCTGCAGTGCTAAACCCGATTTTATAGCTTTCATCTGCGTTGTCATGTGCATAGCCCTCATAATCTGATCTGATTACTATTTCTAGGAATTCCTTGTGTGTTTACCATTGACATCTGAAGGTCTTCTCTAACGAATTCCCCACTCACACAGGACAAGTACCCCTGATTATTCTTAATCCTTGATTCTGTAACGTTTTCCTCTTCTACTTCAAATTTATATTTCTCAATTAATGGCATTTTATAGCTACTCTATTATAGAAGTTTTCTTAATAAACCAACTAATTTTAGTACTTTTGAATTGTTTCTTTACTTGATCTTCTCTAAATATTTTATCTTCCAGGTCTTCATTGTAATTTTTAAAAATATTGTAGATGTTCTTTACTTCATGTTATGTTTTTCACCAAGTACTTGCTAAAGTGTTCATATCCGTATCTTTATAAAGTACGATTCATTATCCTTTGAGTATTAGGTAACATTTTAAGGATTTGATGTGTAATTATACTTCAGTTCCCAGTTTTCATTTTCTCAGAGAATTTCATTCTGTAGTTGATCTGAATTCAGACTTTTTATTTTCATCCATTTTGCTATAACTATGGCATTTAAAGTTACATTTTCATGGGGAGTTTGAATGTGTTCCTTATTAAACTATGATTTGTAAATAATTTTTGTTAACATTTTTGGAAAATTGCTTCTGCTATTTTTATTGTATAACGTATTGGAGCTTTTCTCTCTGGGCCTACGTTGAAAAAGGGTTTTACAGCTCAGTCAGACTAACTCGGTCAACAAATGTTAAAATAAAATAAGTAAATAAATAAAATAAATAAATTTAGAAGTATAGAAAGGACTTAATCTATTTTTTTGTCTTGAACTGCATATTTCACTCCATGTTCTAACATATGCCACATTAATTCTAGGTTCACATAGGTTTTTATTAAGCTTATAGCCAAAAGACACCATTGTGAAGTTCAGCCACATCACTTTGTACTAGTGGGAAATTAGCAGTAACCCCATATTCCTGGCTAAATACACTACTCCAAACTGGTTTTTAATGTTGCTATTGAATTACTACGTTTGATATGCAAGGGCAGCATGCTTAGTGTTTGTCACTCCATCTGGTCTTGTTCATAGGTTCATAGGTTCATACTAGGCTATCTGCCCCAGGGCATTTATAAGCCCAGCCAGAATGTGTTTGGCTTTTGCCACCCATTTTAAATTAATTTTGCCATGCCCTTTTTCGAGGTTAGTATACTGTGCCTCTGTCTAACAGTGACACAGAAGTGATACCCGGGTTAAACCTACGATCTCCCATCCACTCATCAAGATTCCTCTTGAAGAGAGTCAATGAGGGACTCTGCCTAACCTGGACTGGGATTTTATTCCAGAGTGAAGGGAGCCTCTGGGTTATGAATCTGTCCCTCCAGCATGTCCTATTTATTTCATTGCTGAGGTTCAAGTCTCTCGAGCGCGTAGCTCGATGGGATTTGGATTTTCTGAGGTGCATCATGTCCATTAATTCCGGGTTGGACATGGCTTTATACGTCAGGCACAGATCGCCCCTGAACAGGCGGTATGCCACTGAGTAGAGCTGGAGTTTCTTTAACCGGGCAGCATATGGCATTTGTTTGAGCCCTTTGATCCTCTTGGTGAGGTACTTTTGGGGTCTTTCCAGTTGCTGCAGGTGTCTGGTAAGGTACATCCCAAAAGGGGCATTGTACTCAATTATGGGCCTGATGAGGGATGAGTTAAAGAGGCACGATGACCTCCCCTGATCTAGATGTGAATCCCTTCATGATTAGGTGGGCTATATAAAATGTTTTTCTAACCACTTTGGCCACGTGGTTGTCAAATGAGAGACTGCTATCAACTTGGGTCCCCAGGTCCCTAATTACTTCTTCTGTACTTAATGGATTACCACCTATATGGTAATTTGTGGGCACTTTGTTTTTGCCAAAGGGGATGACTATACACTTTTTGGCGTTTAGCTTGAGGCCATGGCTCTGGCACCAGTTGTCTGTTTCTATGAGGCCCTTTTGTAGGATGCTTGTGTTGGCTGGAGAGTCGATTATGGCGCCCAGTTTGCAGTCATCTGCGAACTTGGTCAGCCACAGTCCTTCCGTGTTGGCCTGTACCTCTGAGAAATATATACCGAACAAGAGAGGTCCCAGGACTGAGCCTTGTGGGATGCCACTTGTAACTGGTTTGGAGTCTGACATGGCTCCAGCAATTGTAACCATGTGGGTTCTGTCCTTGAGCCAGTTTGCAACCCATCTAGTGACAGGGGTTTATATTTAAGCTGGTGAGTTTATCTATAATGCCCGAGTGGGGTATTGTATCGAAGGCTTTTGCGAGGTCCAGGTAGGCTGTGT
This sequence comes from Protopterus annectens, assembly GCF_019279795.1. NCBI lineage: Eukaryota > Metazoa > Chordata > Ceratodontiformes > Protopteridae > Protopterus > Protopterus annectens. The sequence continues at coordinate 1,860,873,310 of NC_056732.1, forward strand.
GGACCACCTTCCCCTCATCAATGGCCTTGGTGACTGTTTCAAAGAAATCAACCAGGTTTAAGAGGCAGGATCTGCCCTTAACAAAGCCGAACTGGGTAGGATCCAGTGTCTGTAGGTCTCCAATATCTTTATTTATGAGGTCCATGATGATCCTTTCCATAGCTTTTCAGACCAAGCTAGTCAGGCTTATGGGGCGATAGTTTCCAGGATCTGTTGAGGCACCACCTTTGTGGAGAGGGACCACTGTTGCTGTACGCCACTATTTGGGTACATATCCTGTAGTAAGGCAGAGATTGAACAGTAGTTTTATGTTTGGGTTTAGCTCTTCTTGGAGTTCATGTAGGACGCAGCCCGGGACACCGTCTGGTCCCATTGATGCTGTGTTTTTTGCTTTGGAGAGGGCGGCTCTTACCTGAGCATCTGAGATGTCAGGGGGGCAGAACTCTGCTGGGATAGATATTTGCCCTTTTGGTGGGGGGGGGGGGTTGCACTGTACCTGTCAGCTAGGATGTTGGCAATGTCTGTGGGTTCGGTGTATTTTTTGTCATTTTGGACTAATTCTGAGCATATCTGGAAATTCCCACCCAGGTTCCTAACATAACTAAAGAAAGCCTTGTGATTATCCTTAGTGTCCTGTGCATTTTTTCTCATGTTAATGTGGTACTATATATTTAGGGCTCTGGAATGGGTGTTTCCATTACCACTTGTTCTATTTAGGTCAAGGAATTTAAAGAGTGCTGGGTCATTCATAGTATGGAAAGCTAATCCGAGATCACCTCTCAAGAGTATGCGTGGTACAAAGATCTGAGATCTTCTTGGTGGGGAAACATTGAGTTTTCTCAAGCTGGTTAAGGTTGCTTGTTGAGGTGCATGGCAAAGGGTGCATTATATTCACTGATGGACCAGATGAGGGATAAATAAAATGGAATCATAACTTCTTTGGACCTCAAGGAGATACTATGAAGGATGAACTGTGCAGGTTAAAGGATTTTCTAATCACAACAGAGACGTAGTGGTCAAAGGAGAGTTTATCAACATATGTAACCATGTCGGTGATGACTGTGTCAAATTTAAGTGGAATGTTGTCTATATGTAACCACATCCATGATGATCGTGTCAAATGTGGATCAAATGTGGAATGTTATCTATATAGTAAGCAGATTTACCAAAGGAAACTATGCTACATTTCTAGGTGTTAAGGGTAAGCCCGCTTAACACACCATGTATTTGTTTTGTCCAGCCTTGCTGGAGAATTTGAGTATCAGAATAAGGTTTTAATAACTGCCCCAATTTGCATTCATCAGCTAACTTCAGTAGCAGAGTTCCTTGATATGAGTTTCTTTGTCACAGAAATATATACCAAAGAGATGAGGAGACCCAGGGTAGAGCACTGTGGGACACCTCTAGTGACATTTTTTCTATCTAGAGCAAATACCCCCATCCTTAACAGTATGGGTTCTGTCAGACAGCATATTATCAGTCTAGTGAGCAATGTATGGGTTGATGTTGAGATGGGAGAGTTTAATTAACCTGGTAAGGTCACACCATAAATATGTCATATTCGAAGTAACAGTCAGACCTGGCACCCCCACAGGAGCAAAAGAACAGAAAAATGTCTCCAAAACAAACTACAGTCTATAAGTGATGGTATTAAAAGTTTCACCCCCCCCCCCCCCGCTAACACAGCCAATAATGACTCCTATGCAGAGGAGTACACAAATGCAATATATAAACACTTAAATAACTGTATAGACTCTGCCATACCTGACCGGATCAAAACCAGGTCCTCCAGAAAAAAAACAAACTACCCTGGTGGACCTCAAGTATAAATGGGTTATATAACAAAAGGAAGAAACTGATGTCTAAGAACAAGAGGGAACTTACTCAGCAGAAGAAGAACACCCTCCACAGTTTGAATAAGCAAATTAGATATCTGATAAAGTCCTCTAAAGCTAATTACAAAGCTAAATTAGTATCCCTAGCTAAGGACAATCATAAAGCATTCTTAAGCTATGAGCTGAACCTCTACTGGACGATACCCTTACACTGAATCTGAGGAAATTGCCAACCTGCTAGCTGACAGATTTGGCACAAACTTCACCCCCCTGTCCCTACCAGCCATACCCCAAAGTGTACCTGACACCAGTCCTCTGCCTAGTATCTCCAAACAGCAGGTCATATCTGTGCTCTTCAAGGCCTAAAACACGACCTGTGTGGAACCACATAATATCCCAGGCTTATGTCCGGCTTGGTTTCGGTCCCGATACTTTGCTATTAGCCTGCTGCTGTGCTAACTTAGTCTGGTCATACCTATAACCGGGTTTATATTGAATAGGTAAATTAATTACTATTCTACTCTGAATTTAATTAATTCATCTGCAAGCAAACTCAAGGCGGTTGCCTTAGACAACCTTAGCTGCTCCTATTGCAAATGCTGGCACTGACCTGAGTTGTGTTGCATCAATACATTGCTTTTTGAAGCGACGTGGACTAGACCTCATGGTGCATGGCCAAGTATATGTAATTAATTTCAGTCTTCATCCACTGCTGTGCACCCTTTTCAAAACCTTGAGCTGCACTGGTCTCTGGCCCCTCTCCCATTGTTACATCATACCAGAGATCTTAAATGGCCTAGGAATTATTGGTTGTCACTTTTAAATTACTAGTATTAGACTACTGATGCCTTCTTAGCAGCCAGAGGTGGTTGTGATAGCCACGTATGTGTTTTTTGCCTTTGTCTGTCAGATATACCTGCACTCTGACCAGTTTAGGTCACTGTTTAATTGTTTACTCCTCTCAATGCTACCTGTTTTGCTGTGATAAGTAATGTACAACAGTTGTACCTAGCTTCTGTAACAGCAACTCTGAGGCTACCCATTACTTCCTTGGTTAACTCCAGCTGAGTTATCATTAAAAGTCTACTTTTTATAGTGACATACTAGGACATATGTCCCTGTAAGCAGTATTTCTTCAGATCTGTTGCATGACTTGCCCTCTGTAAGTCGAAACTGTAGGAGTGAACAGGAGACTTTAAATACAACAAAGACTGTATCACCTTGCCTAATTTTATGTCATAAGAACTACGCAGATGCTGGTATCCCTTGTCCTATTCAGTGAAATGGTGTTATGAATGTATGTAGTATTATTATGCATAAACATCTAACAGCTTGAATTAATTATTCTGCACTGTTGATTGCTAGAGAATATTAATGCATAAACCTGTCATCTGTCCCACTATATTTGTAGCGCTTGCTATCCTTTGAGTCTTTAGCTACACCGAACGTCAATCTACCTTTACTTGTCCCCAATCTCCAATAACTGCAATTTTGTCTTTTTTTTTTTTTGTTACAGTTTTTCTTTTTCATCTTTTAACAAAAGGGTTGTTCGGCTGCTTTGAATTTCCCCTACAGAAAGTGAAGTGCCCCCGGTACTAGTGTAAAAAACTGTGGTTCTGCATAATGTACGTGTCCCTGTAATAAGCTACAATATTTGAGTCTTAATTAAACTGTTCTAATTGCAGAGTTTTTTGGTAAAGTGGTGTGCACAATGACTAGATCGCAAGAGGTTAGACCCCCCTTTCTCCTGCTAGTGGTAATCTATATCCAGCTTTGTTTTGGTCCCGATACTTTACTATTAGCCTGTGCTAACTTAGACAGTTTGCTCATACCTATAACCAGGTTTATACTGAATAGGTAAATTACTGTTCTACTCTGCATTTAGTTAATTCATCTGCGAACAAACTTGAGGCAGTTGTCTTATACAACCTTAGCTGCTCCTATTACAAATGCTTGCACTGACTTGAGTTTCCTTGCATCAATAGATTGTTTTTTGAAGCAGCTTGGACTAGCCCTTGTGGGGTGACCTGCTCTGTTCGGAGTTGCTACACTCAGCCTCAGTTTGCTCCTCTACCATACCCCCAATTCCCACACACCCGCACATACAGTACATTTATACTTTTTGCACATTTTACTCTTCCCGTTAATGACCACCTCTTCCTGCTAACCCCCGACCACAGCCCTCCACCCTATACCTTGCCACTCCCCCCCTACCAAATGAGTACAGTCATAGAACTATATCTGTACACACCTTTCCACACCTTAAACATTCCAGAAAACCACACCCACACTCCCACTTACATAACATCTTCTCTCCTTTTCCTGACTTTCATAACACCCTCAATTCACATCTGAAATAAACCCTGGCCCCCACAAGTCATACAACCTTAACTTCATTATCAAATCAGACTATTTTTCACACTTCTCCTCTACCTTCACTTTGTGACTTAGCTGTTTTCCACTACCTATTCCTCTCTTACCAGCTACCTCCACTATTACTCTCGACACCACCTTCCGAATGCTATTCATCCTAACCTCCACTACTTTCCTTTTACGTCTGTCACACCTGTTCTCTTATCATACTACACTATCTCCCAGAAAATTTCCTCCCACCCTTACTTACCAACCTACAGCTTACAGACCTTACCCACCTTTGAAATAACACCCTCCCTATTCAGTCACACAAACCCTGACATACTCAGGACCAAACAAGTCCACCTATCTCACCCTCTAAAAAATAGACCTAAATACCTAACCTTCTACTCTAAAATTAATACCATTAACCAGAAGATTTTTTCTGTTTGGGGATACTCCACCCTAACCCTGACCCTCACCCTCTATCTACTCCCTGTCCAGACACTGTCCCCTCCTCCATCCACCTCAAACTCCCCTCCCAATGCCTAACTTTGTATTCCTTGAATTTACACAGCATTTTGAATAAAGTTAGTGAATTCCATGCATGGTTTGCCCAGTACACCCCTGACATAATAATGCTAACAGAAACATGGCTTAAACCTCACAACACTAACAATAAAATCATTCCCTCAGGTTACAATATCTTCAATCTAGGTAGGTCTCTCAGAAAAGGCCTGAGGTGTAGTGATAATATATTTTGACATGCTTAACATGTCCCCTATAACCATCTCCCCTCCAAACTTTCACCCTGCAGAACTACTAATGTTCAACTGCAGACTTAATCACAGAAAACTTAGAATTGCTGCTGTCCATGTAGTATACCCCCAGGCAATAATATTCTTACACTCACTCACGCCATACCTACAGAAACTATAATACTAGGCAACATCAATATCATTTGGCAAAACCTCACCTCAGATTCCCCCAAGTCTGCTATAAATCTACACAGCTTCACAAAACTTTTATTACAATCCCAAGTCTGCTATAAATCTACACAGCTTCACAAAACTTTTATTACAACCCCAAGCTTATTACAACCCCAAGTTTGCTATAAATCTACACAGCTTCACAAAACTTATTACAACCCCATCCCACTTAAGTAAACTAACCAACTTCAGCTGTATCCTACACTGGATCCTGGTCTCCAATCCCAACCTTTATCACAACTCCAAAACACTACCCAATTCTCTAAGTGACCACTCTCCCATTTGTATTCAAAGATCTTCCCTACAAACCTGTAAATCTCACAAAGTACAAACATTGCTGCTCATTCTCTCTGTCTCTCGAACTTTAACCCTGTAATGTTGAATGACAGACTCTCCTGTATACACTGGTCTTTCTTCTACACCTATCCCTTGCAGAAGCAATGCACAATTTCAACACTATATTCCTTGATATTCTTAACTTCCTTGCTTCCCTTCAGAAAATCAGAATAAAATTCCACTTTGTACCATGGCTAAGTCTACATGCTTACTAATGCACAAAAGAGATGATGCTTAGAAAAACTGGCTAAAATCTAAATCCCAGTTACACCTTCAAAACTACAAACAACTCCAAAACCTCACTAAAAATAGGTCACCAGTGATGAGAAAAATGTCTGTCTAAACCCTCAGTCGAGCCCTCATAGTAATCCCCAAAGATTTTAGAACACTACTAACAAGATACTACAGCTTGGTAGCTCTAGCTCACCTAACCCTTGTTCTAACAACTCTCCTCCGGAAACTGCTACCATTCTTAACTCTTGTTTATTGACTCCATCAACAAATTAACTCACAAAAATAACACCATCAACCTCTCTTATCCCCCACCCCACCTCCCACAACCAAACTACCACCTTCTCACTCAAACCTGTCCCCATTGCATACATCAAATCTCTTCTCAGCAAACTAAAACCATGCTCTCTGTCAGCTGACAACCTACCAACCCACTTCTTAAAGCTCCCAGCTAGCTCTATAGCTTATGCTGTCTTCATTCTAATTAATAGATCTGTCCTCGAATCTACTGTCCCCTCTATCTGGAAACAATTCTACACAATTCCTGTCCACAAGAGAGGACATTCCCCCTGACCTCTCCATCTATTGCCCCAGAGACATTATTTCCCCCCTCTCCAAACTACTTGAAAAATGCATACACATACAACTCCTGGACTACCTTCTTCAAGAGAATGTACTCACACCCACCCAAAATGGCTTCTGCTCTAACCACAACGCATCTATTACCCTAATTTCCTTCACCCAAACTATCTCAGAAGTCGGAGACAAAAACAGACTGGTTTCATGCCTATTTATTGACATCTCCAAAGCCTTTGACACTGTCTCCCACCCCAAGCTCCTCTCCGAACTGTCTGAACTTAATATCTCTAACTCTACCCTGAGATGGTTTTCTAGTTACTATCCCAACAGACAGCAGTCTGTCAAATGGCTCTCTTTCTTTCACCCTTTTTCCGTGTCAGTACAGGGCTACCCAAGGCTCCATACTCGGGACCACTACTGTTTAACATTTTTACTAACAGTCTTCTTACTCTCACTCTTCTGTTATAGAATACACTGAGAACTCCGTCATCTCTACCTCTAATCATCTCTCAAACCTCCACACACTAACACAAAACTCCTTCCACTCTGTCACAAATTGGCTAACAGCCAACTCATACTCAATCCCAAAAAGAATCTCCTCCTGTTTCTTCCAAAATCCCTTTCTCATCTAAAACCTTCCTTTACCATCACATCTCCCAACAGCAGCATCATAAATATTGAAACTCACACCAATCCACTAGGGGTGATCATAGACGATCAAGTAAAATTTGATCTGCACATCCTACACTGTCTTAAGACACAACAAAAACTAGGCCTACTGTATAGAAATAAAAATACTTCAGTGACTCTAGACTTTCTATTGCCTATGCTTATCTTCTTCCAATCCTCTATATCTCACTAATCATGACAAACTTGAAATCCTCTCTAAAGTCCAAGCTTGAACTTACTTCAACAAAATTGCTAGGTTCATGGCAAATCAACCCTACAACTCTTACCACTGCCTTTCTTTACAAACTTTAAGCTGACTAGAATTTCCCCACCACCTCCTACTTCCCAGTTGCTCCAACCAGTTACTCATAGAAATCTGCAAGCCAACAGGAACCTTAGGCCAGCATATATAGTTTCATAGTTTCATAGTTTCATAGTATAGTACTAGGCTATCTGCCCTGGGGCATTTGTAAACCTAGCCATAGTGATGTGGCTTTTGCCACCCCATGAAATGTTACAAAAATGTACAGAATAAATTTAGAATACTGTGCCTCTGTCTAATAGTGACACAATGAAGGTCCCCTTATATAATAGAATTAGTTTACTGTGCCCCTGTCTAGCAGTGACACAGATGTGACCCCTGGGGTAAACTTACGATCTCCCATCCACTCATCAAGATTTCTCTTGAAGAGAGTCTGTGAGGGGCTCTGCCTAATACGAACCAGGATCTTGTTCCAAAGCATGGGAAGCCTCTGGGTTATGAATCTATCCCTCCAGCATGTCCTATTCATACTTGTGCCAAGGTTTAAGTCTTTTGCTCTCGTGGTCCTCATGGATTTGGATGTTTTGAGGTGGAGCATGTCCATCAGATCCTGATTGGACATGGCCTTGTACATCAGGCAGAGATCACCTCTGAGCAGGAGGTATGCTACTGAATAGAGCTGAAATTTCTTTAGTCTGGCAGAATAAGACATATGTTGGAGACCCTTGATCCTCTTGGTGAGGTACTTTTGTGGTCTCTCCAGCTGTTGCAAATGTCAGGTGAGATACATACCAAATGGGGCATTGTACTCAATCATGGGTCTGATGAGGGAGGAGTATAGGGGTACAATGACATCCTTGGATCTGGATGTGAATCCCTTCATGATGAGGTGTGGAAGGTAGAATGTTTTTCTGACCACTTTGGCAACGTGGGTGTCAAATTTTACTGCATAGAAATATTTTGGACACTGTTATGTACAGTATTGAATTTGAAGCTCTGATAAATAACTAGAAAGTGTAGTAATAAAATACAACACAATACTGGCAAAATACAGATTACATTGCAAATATACCAGCACCTTCCACGTTGCAGCAAATTATTTCCAGTAAAATTGCTCGATGACAGTGAAATATCAGAAAAACCTAGAGAATCAACAACACCATAAGGAGTTAAAATTGTTTTTAGTTAAATCGCTTGGCTTTGGAGTCATAACTTTATAAACAAATAAATGTACAATTTTCTTGGTCTGGAAATGTATATATTCATTTTATTTATTTTACATTTGGTTACCAAGACAATCTGAATGGACACAAATTCTTTTTCAGCGGTGGCCCGGAGAGAAAAGCTATATGAACTAGATCACAGTACAACAACATGATGTCATAAAATGTAAACCATACAGAAATGCTAGCAGATACAGTTTACAATTATGAAACATATCATGATACAAAAATGAGGGAAACCATTGTACGAGGAAATGATTTTATTTCTCAGCAGAGAACTCCAAAAATTGCATTATCATATATGAACCGGTGCTAATACTCAAAATCACAGGTTTTCACACTAAAACATTTTGTCCATTCTCTCAGCAGATTTCCCTCCATTCTGAACTGAAAATATTTGTTCTACTTATCCGCTTTCTTAACCACTTGCTGTAATTATGGTTGTGGTTGTAGAAGGCTGGGCAGGGTGTATCAGATTTCCCCATCTTCAGCAACAATGTGTCCACCTTATTCTGTGATAACCTATAATTAGTGTATCCTCTCAGGGGGCCACCATCCCAAGTGGTTTCCTCACAAGGTGCGCAGGCCACCTCAATGGACTGTTCTCAGCATAGCCTTCTGTTGGATATTAATGAAGCGATCATTATTAATATTGTCATATAAGGTGCATCTGACTCTCTAAATGCATTTTTAGTTTTCAATTTTATATGCTTCAGGCTAGAAGATAGGAAGTACTGGGTAACCTTGAATATTTTATTTATTTATTTTACATTTGTTAACCGGGAAAGTCTGACTTGGAACGTAGCCAATTTTCAGCAGAGGCACGGGAAGAAACACTCCAGATGTATGTCTTTAATAATATGTTACTGAATTAATAGATTGCTGCATACTAATCAACAGTATAACTTCAGCTCCTCCAATATGAAAACAGAAACTGAGGAAAGGAGTGTCATTGAAAATTTTTTTTTTTTTTTTGCTAAAATTCAGTTACTGGCTAGTAAGTACACTGACTGGATACCAGCAAAGAAGAAATTTGAAAAACCTGAAAGAAAATCAATCAGGAAAGATTAAAAAAAAACACTGTCTGTGAAGAATTCTGTAGGTGTTCAGCAAAAAAGCAGTTCAGTCTTCAACATTGTTTCAAAAGATAGCTTCCATAATTTAGAGGAAAAAATCAAATGTACTTAGATGTAATTAAAATAAATGAAACAGTGAAGGAATATATCAATTCAAACAACGAAAGGCTGGAAAATAGAATAAGCTTTAACTAGCCATTCATGTGAAATGATAAAACTACAAAATTAGAGGTTGACATGAAGAAAAGGCTGGCTTGAATATAAGGTTTCACAAGAAGAACATTTTAAAAAGTACTAGAGTTTGAAGAAAGAGCACACAGAGAAAATTTGAGATTATCTGCTGTAACTGAGAAACTGGAAGGAGAAGACTGAATTTATTTTATGAAAGCACAAATAAGCAACTGGAGTATTGTTCCACAGCAGAATGTGTTAACTGAAAGGGCACAACATGTGTATGCTCTAAACCTGGCCATGAGAAAGCAGCCAACACCTATATTAGTAATCATACCAGCAGAAATAGATGATCATTATAAAAAAATATGGCAGAAGGACAAAGTATTAAAAATTGGAGACAGCAGAGTGTTTGTAGAAAATTATTATTCACTGTACACCAGACAGATGAGAAACCAATTTATTCCAGCAGTCAGAGAATGTCAAGAGACTGATGTGAGATTCAAGCTGCTATATCTAGCTGTCTTCATAGTGGTGTTTTCTTGGAGGATCAAAGTCATTTTTGACACAGAACTGGCTTAGGAGGAAATAAAATCCAACAAAAAGTGAGCCTGCAAGCAGAAGGGGACTCAAGTTCATAAAGAGACTTTGCCAGTGAAAAAATTCCAATATTCCAAAGGAAAATGCATGAGACGCAGAAAAAGCATAGGATTTGATGAGAAGAATTAGCAGGACCTAGGACTTGAACCAGAGTCTAGTGTTGGGAGATGGAGATGAAAAGGAAGAAGACATTAGTAAGTAACTGGAATACTATAAATCTTCTTATCACATTTGTGAAATATGGCTTTCCATAAAAAAAACAGTGGCTGAAAAACACTGGACTTTGCTGACTTTTAAACTTGAGGGTAGAATGTAAAGCATATACCCCACTTTATATCATTAATGCTTAAAAAAAGGGAGGAAACTAGCTTTAAGTAAAACAATTATTCTTATTAGTGTTTGTATAAAACATTTTATGATATAAATTGCATGTTATGTACAGTAAAACATGTTTGTGTAATGTGTAGTGAGGGATATTTTAAACGTGGGGGCATCTTTTCAGTGACTGTTGTGTGTTAAGATATTAAAATGAACTAGTAATTTTTTAATTGTAAAAAATGTGTTTTATAACAAGAAAAAAGTTGGACAAAAGCAAAGTTAATGTTCATATGCTGTGATCCTGGGCTGCTGGGGTGTGGGTGGGGTGTAAGAGTGCACTGATTTTAATATATCTTCATGGAAGGCTTAATTATGCCAAGGTTAGAGATGGGGTTTAACACTGAGCAGTGAAGGTAGGATGTGATGAGATATAGAGAGTGATGTATAATCAATCTTCACAAAAGTCTCCTGGAACAGATGGTATTCCTGTGGAGGTTTGGAAATTAGGAGGGAAGAAAGTGCTAAAGATCTGAAGATTTTGTTTAACAACCAAATCCTTGAAGAAAACTGTGGTGGCTGTGTTACCTAAAGATTTTAAAGAGCCTTCAGATCCAGTTTCATATAGATGCATTTCAATTTTAAACCAGGGGAAGGGAAACAAGAAAAGAACAGACAGAAATCAGTGTAACTGGGAGCACAGGCTGTAATGTACATTTTATCATGGAAAATCTTAATTTTAGGTTAGATAATGCCTATAAGTGCAGCCATTAATTTGTGGCAACTGTTCCCTTCTGGATGGTTAAACTTCCTGTTTTGAAGATCTACATAGGTTTGTGTCTTTGTTCCAAGTTAACAGGGGATGGGGTGTGTTATTACAAAGTGAGCAGTAAGTAGAAAAAGACACAGAGACGGCTGCTATATCCAGTTTAAAAGCTTTTACTTCAGTGCACAAATAGTAACACAAGCGTTTTCACCAAATAGGCATCATCAGGTGTATCAAAAAGCACTAACAAGTACACACCCTTTATACGGACAGAAAATCACATGACATATGTTTAAACTAAAAGACATATAACACATATTTAAAAACACATAATGAATATTTTTAAAAACATATATATTTATGAAAACCAACAAAACAAGCTACATATCTTATTTAGTCTATTATATTATTAAAACTACCTCTTTAGGGGTCTCAACTTTAATTTGGGTTTTAAAGGAACAGACTCATTCAGTCCATGCCCTGCACCCCCCCTCAGCCTCACAATCCAAGTAGATTCCAAATCTTCAGTTCTATTACATATATCCCCTTGTCTCACATTCTCATAGACTCTAGCAACTACTAAAAATTGAAACTTATGTGTAGAGTCAGTATTCAGTACATGTTTGGCAAGTGCATTGATACTGTTGCCCTTATTAATATGGTAAATATGCTCCCTAATGCATTCTCTAAAAGGACGATCAGGTTTACCAATGTAGAACATTCTACATGTCATGCAATGAGCCAAATGTACTACGTGTGAAGTATCACATGTAGCATTTATTTTAAAAGTATATCTTCTTCTTCTTCTTCTTTCGGCTTTTCCCGGTTAGGGGTCGCCACAGGTGATCACCTGTCTGCTCATGATTGGCAGTGGAGTTTTACAGTATCAAGTTGCCAGCCCGGTGCCCAACCTTCCACAGAAGGCACACACATGCACACACTCACACCTAGGGCCAATTTAGAGTGTCCAATCCACCTACAGCATGTCTTTGGGATGTGGGAGGAAACCGGAGCACCCGGAGCGCAGCCACAGGGAGGACATGCATACTCCGCACCCCAGCCGAGGATCGAACCGTTGAACCTCTTGCTGTGAGGCAGCAACGATAACCGCTGCACCACAGTGGCTGCACTTATTTTTTCTTTTTTAAAGTATATGATGTACCATAATCAGGATGTTCAAAATTAAAGCTAGTGTCAATGTATGTGCACCAATTACAATAATTAATCTGTCTATATTTAGGATAGTACAACCTATGTTTCAATGACTTATTGTTCTTAAACAAAAAGCTAGGTTCAAAATCTATATATTTGGAAATTTCTCTGTCTGTGGTAAGAACTTTCCAGTGTCTTTTAATGATCTCAATATAGTTACTAATATCAGTTGTATAAGTCACCATGAACTTCAAATTTGTATCAAAGGATCTCTTCTGTCTCCTAGTATACTTACTACTCCCGGATGAAAAATATGGTCTAGCTTCATTTTGTCTTTTATTAGTGATATTAACCACATTATTTTGAATTATACGATCCTCATAGCCTCTCTCTCTCAAGTTCCTGATGGCAGTATCAACCTTAGCTGAAAATTCAATATCCCTTGCATTTAATCTAGAAACCCTATATAGCTGGTTAGAGGCAACATTTCTGAATGCATAAGATGGATGAAGACTGTCTCTATGCAACAGATGATTGACATGACAGTCCTTCCTATTTAATTTGGTATATATAACTCCATTCCCATCCTTAATTAATGATGCATCCAAAAAATCCACTGAAATCTGTGAATGATGAAAAGTAAATCTTAAATAATGTGTAATAGTGTTCACATAATCCATGAAAGCACAAAAAATGTCCTGTTCCCCATTCCAGAAGATAAAAAGGTCATCCACAAACCTACGAAAGAACAAAATATATTCATTAAATGGCCCCTGTAGAATGTGTTAAAATTTGCATACGGCCATCACCGCATTGGCGTAGCTATTGCACACGAAATGCCCAAAGCCACACCATTGATACTTCTTTTTATGAGAAACTGTCTCGTACACAGGCGGATACTATTATTTTTGATGTGCAAGTATTAATCAAATGTTTGTTTGAGATGAATTTATTTGACAACAGTCTATATGAGTATTTTTACAACAGTAAGCCAACTATTCCCATCATACAGGGTCTCCCAAAAGTACATAAGAGTAGGTGAGATCCACCATTAAGACCCACTGTCTCTGGTAGGAACTGGCACATGGAGTCATCATCAGTTTATATAGAGAAACATTTGAGACCAGGTCTTGATAAGTTGACACGTGCTCAGGGATACTGAACATTTTCTCAGAAATCTACATGAATATACTATAACTAATAATAATTAGAACTTAACATTTGTTACTACGGATGTAGTTTATTTACAGTTATTCCAAATTCAGATGGCATCAATAGTACGATGCAATTTTTAATGGAGCATATGGATTACAGTCCTAGTAAAATTCAACTGTTGGGGAAATGTCTTGAAATAGTACTTGAACACAATATTTTTGTTTTTGGAGAACAAGTATATAGACAGTGCAATGGCGTGGCTATGGGCACTTCGTATGCCAATAGCTACGCCAATGTGGTGATGGCCGTATGGGGATTTTAACACATTCTACAGGGGCCATTTAGTGAATATATTTTGTTCTTTCCTAGGTTTGTGGATGACCTTTTTATCTTCTGGAATGGGGAACAGGACATTTTTTGTGCATTCATGGATTATGTATGTGAACACTACTACACATTATTTAAGATTTACTTTTCATCATTCACAGATTTCAGTGGATTTTTTGGAACTTTCAGTAATTAAGGATGGGAATGGAGTTATATATACCAAATTACATAGGAAGGACTGTCATGTCAATCATCTGTTGCATAGAGACAGTCTTCATCCATCTTATGTATTCAGAAATGTTGCGTCTAACCAGCTCTATAGGGTTTCTAGATTAAATGCAAAGGATATTGATTTTTCAGCTGAGGTTGATACTGCCATCAGGAACTGGAGAGAGAGAGGCTATGAGGATCGTATAATTCAAAATAGTGTGGTTAATATCACTAATAATAGACAAAATGAACCTAGACCATATTTTTCATCCGGGAGTAGTAAGTATACTGGGAGACGGAAGAGATCCTTTGATACAAATTTGAAGTTCATGGTGACGTATACAACTGATATTATTAACTATATTGAGATCATTAAAAGACACTGGAAAGTTCTTACTGCAGACAGAAAAATTTCCAAATATATAGATTTTGAACCTAGATTTTTGTTTAAGAACAATAAGTCATTGAAACATAGGTTGTGCTATCCTAAATATAGACAGATTAATTATTGTTCACATGGCACTAGACCTTGTGGACATTGTAATCGGTGCACTTACATTGACACTAGCTCTAATTTTGAACATCCTGATTATGGTACATCATATACTTTTAAAATAAATGCTACATGTGATACTTCACACACAGTATATTTGGCTCATTGCATGAAATGTCGAATGTTCTACATTGGTAAATGATTGTCCTTTTAGAGAACGCGTTAGGGAGCATATTTACCATATTAATAAGGACAACAGTATCAATGCACTTGCCAAACATGTACTGAATACTGACTCTACACATAAGTTTCAGTTTTTAGTAGTTGCTAGAGTCTATGAGAATGTGAGACAAGGGGATATATGTAATAGAACTGAAGATTTGGAATCCACTTGGATTGTGAGGCTGAGGGGGGATGCAGGGTGTGGACTGAATGAGTCTGTTCCTTTAAAACCCAAATTAAAGTTGAGACCCCTAAAGAGGTCGTTTTATTAATATAATATAATAAATAAGATATGTAGCTTGTTTTGTTGGTTTTCATAAATATATATGTTTTTAAAAATGTTCATTATGTGTTTTTAAATACGTGATGTTCTTCGTGTTTCACTGTTGCAGTCATTACACTTGGGTTATCCTGCTGGCAGGCTACCCGCAGTCGGCCTGAATTCCAAAGTCTAGGTCCAGCATCGGTTCCTGTCGCCTCTTCCCTGACGTCAGTGCGCCAGGGGTATAAAAGATGCAGCCAACACCATTTTCTTCAGTCTTTCTTGCCGCGCGGTGCCCGAAGCATAAGCAATTCGCAAGTGCCGGTCAGCCGACTTTCAGATCTGAAGTCTTCATTTAAAGCTAAGTACCCCGTTGGGGAAACTTTTTTCTTGCTCCAGACCGATGTCAGAAAAAGTTAATAATTGTAATTCTTGTGGGAAGCAAATACCTCATAAGGACTTTCATTCTTACTGTATTCCTTGCCTAGGCCCTGACCACGACGTTGCTAGTTGTCGGTTTTGTGCTAGATTTAACCAACGCACTGTTAAGCGTCTGTACGATTTTGCATTTCACTATTTTGGCAGAAGATTTAATTATACGATGTCGTCGGATAGCTTTCCGACTACCGGAATTCACAAAAAACGCAAAGAAAAAGACAGGCATCCGAGGTCCAAAACCGACTATGAGGCTTCTTCTAAGCCAGTCGCCGGTTCTCAGTGAGCCACCTTCACAGCCCCTGACGCCTGCTACTTTAGACCCGCAGGCCACTACCAACTCCCACGTGGAGTCAACTAGGCCGCTGGAAGCTCAAGGTATTGGGCCTTCAGAGACTGTTCCCTCAGATGGGTCCAGAGCCGCTGTGCAGGCATCTGCTTCTGAGGGTGTTTCCAGACCTACTCAGTTGTACATTAAAACGACTTCAGCTTCAAAGGCAAAGACTAATGCACCTTTAAAGACAAAAAAGAAACAAGTCCAGCAGCCTCATGGACAGGCCTCCATGCCCAAAAAACAGATGCTCAAATTGGCCGAACACCTAATTACTTTGATCAGGGGTTCCCATCCCCCTCCAGATAAAAGGCCTAGGCAAGAGACAGAATATGAATCTTCAGATCAGGTTTCCATTTCATCTGATTCCTCTTCTGATCAGGAATATTCTCTTCCTCCCTATGAGGATTCTGAAGCTGAAGAATCTATCCCTTCAGCCTCTCCTCCTGAGGATTACTCTTTTGGGGAAACTTTGCATACCATGAGGGAGCATTCCCACTGGGAGAGCCAAGATTTTTCACAATCTAAGAAAAGGCTCAGAGACTTCCTTTTACTACCACAACATAGGCCCCTAGATATTCCACCTGTGTTAGACATTGTAGATGATGTATTTTCAGAGTCCAGTCTGACCCCTGACTCTTTACCTCCAGCTGCTGTTAAGTCGGACAGGTACTATAGGGTTCCTGACTCTCATAAATTCCTTTTCAAAAACCCTGTTGCTGACCCAGAAACTATATCTCAGGGTCCCAAAGGGGTCAAGGCTTCCACTGCAAAAAACTCTACCCCTCTGACAGGGACTCTAGGGCATTGGACAGATGGGGAAAAAAGATTTACACTTCTGCTACCTTGGCTATAAGGGCTTTAAATTGTCAGTTTCATATGCTCAAATATCAGCAATATATTATGTCACTGCTTAAACAGAAAATGTTGATAAATTCTGAATGTGCAGAAAACAAAGAAATGCAGGATTTATTGCATGCGGCTGAACAAGTTGGAAAGCATACTTTGCAATGTGGTTTTGTATCTTTGGAGGCCTCCTTGCAGAGCCACTGTTACGGGTTCTGTCATCAGGAGGCATGCTTGGTTAAAGGAACAAAATCTGCCTGACCGTGTCAAGGCAAAATTATTAGATGCTCCTTTACAGCATGACACCTTGTTTGGTGTTAAAGCAGAAGAGGTGTTAAAGAAAATGGAGGACAAAGCTAAATCAATGCAAACTGTTAAAGATTTCTTACAGGTACAGCCTCCAAGATTTAGCAGACATTGGCCTACAAAGAATTGTTCCTTTACAGTGTCAGACAGACCACAAAGTGGCAGATACAGGCGCCCAAGAGGCAGATCCCAGCCCCAAGGTTCGTACAGGTCTGAAAAATGGGGTGCTTCTACCTCCAAAACTGGAGAAGACAAATCACAGCCATACAGGAAACAGTCACAATGACTTACCCCTGCCTGCACCAAGCACTTATCTTCTGGCAGTACCTTTAGGGGGAAAACTAGCACTTTTTTCTCAAAATTGGCACATTATAACACAGGACAAATGGGTCTTAGACATAGGTTCATCGGTTCATACTAGGCTATCTGCCCTGGGGCAATTATAAGCCTAGCCCGATTTTGTTTGGCTTACACCACCCATTGATTTGAGTATACTGTGCCCTTTTTAAGGTTTAGTTTGCTGTGCCTCTGTCTAATAGTGTCACGGAAGTAATCCCCGGGACAAACCTATGATCCCCCATCCACTCATCAAGATTCTTCTTGAAGAGATTCAGTGAGGTGCTCTGCCTAACATGAATTGGAATTCTGTTCCAGAGCGAAGGGAGCCTCTGGGTTGTGAATCTGTCCCTCCAGCAAGTTCTATTTATTTCAGTGCTGAGGTTCAAGTCCCTCGATCGTGTGGCTCTAAGGGATTTAGATTTACTGAGGTGGAGCATATCCATTAATTCTGGATTGCACATAGCTTTATAAGTCAGGCATAGATCGCCTCGAAGTAGGCGGTATGCAACTGAGTAGAGCTGGAGTTTTTTTAACCGAGCAGCATATGGCACCTGTTTGAGTCCCTTGATCCTCTTGGTGAGGTACTCGCATAGTGTCGCAAGGCTACAAATTTCACTTCCTTACCCTGCCAAGGACAAACGGTTGGCCAGACCTGCCAAAACATCAATGGGCAGAGGCACAAAAACAAGTCTCATCCCTCATGGACATGAGAGCCATTCAACAAGTACCAGAGCAAGAGCAGGGACGAGGATTTTATTCAAGACTGTTCTTGGTACCAAGAAAGGACAAGACCTGAAGACCAATACTGGACCTATCTATTCTGAACACATTCCTGGATATACCAAAATTCAAAATGTTGACTCTACAGCAGCTTCTGCCCATGCTGGGCAAGAAGGCTTGGCTTGTGACTTTAGACCTAAAAGAGGCATACCTGCATGTCTCAATCAGACAAACATGCAGAAGATACCTCAGATTCAAAGCTGGCTCAATGCACTACCAATAATCTGCACTGCCCTTTGGCTTATCTACTGCGACCAGGGTCTTCACCAAGTGCCTGGCACCAGTAATTGCATTCTGCAGACAAAGAGGAATACAAATATATCCTTACTTGGACGACTGCCTCATTCAAGCAGAGAACAAGGACATTCTACTACAGCATCTGGCATTTGTAAAGAGATTTCTAACAGGCCTAGGGTACACAGTCATCGAAAAGAAATCAAAACTAGTACCTTCTCAAAAGATAATATTCCTGGGTGCAAGCTTAAATACAACTGCCCAGATGGCTTATCTCACACAAGACAAACAAAAGCAACTGACTACCTATTTCAACTTGTTGGCAACAAAGGCCCAGTTATCTGCAAGAAAAATTCTGCAGGCTTTGGGCTTCATGGCATCCTGCATTCTACTAATTTCATATGCAAGACTGCATGTGAGGAAACTTCAATAGTACCTAAGAAGTGTTTGGACTCAACATTGCCACAGCCTGGAAACAATAATTACCCTGGAAACAATAATTACCCTAATTCCCTGCCTGCAACAGGAGTTTCGATGGTGGGCGAAGGCTTGTCACCAGAACAAGGGACAGCCATTCACTTCACCCCCAGCCAGGCAGACATTAACAACGGATGCATCAGATTATGCCTGGGGGGCCCACATGGCAGGAAGATGTATTCAAGGCACATGGTCCGCAAACCAAATGCATCTACATATCAATCAAAAAGAGATGCTAGCTGTTCAGAATGCCCTGACAGCCTTCAAGGACCTACTTCATCCGGGACAACTACTGATAAAGACAGACAACACCACGGTCATGTGGTATATAAACAAGCAGGGAGGCACTCATTCTTACCCCCTTGGCAGACTAGCCATGACTTTGTGGGACACAGCATTGACTTACCAAGTACATCTGCAGGCACAATTCCTGCCAGGAAAGATAACTACTCTGGCAGACGAACTAAGCAGAAACCTCATGGATCCCCACGAGTGGAAATTGCATCCACAAGTCTTCAGCATGATAACAAGGAAATGGGGATGCCCGGATATAGATCTATTTGCCTCTCCTCACAACTACCAACTAAAAAGATTCTGCACAAGCACTTATCACAGACAAGCATGGAAAGTGGACACCCTATCTTTCAGCTGGAAAAGCTTAGCGGTATATGCCTTTCCTCCACTGCCTCTCTTCCCCAAGTTACTCCTAAAGGTCAGACAAGAGAAGCCAGAGATGATACTGATTGCCCCAGACTGGCCCTGCCAGTACTGGTATCCAATCCTAAGGAACTTGTCTCAATGTCCGGCTTGGACCTTGCCTCAAATACCTCATCTACTGTCCCAACAAAACAATCAGATCCTGCACAGCCAACTAAAGACCTTAAATCTGGCAGCATGGCGGATAATGTAGTCATACAAAAATGCGCCTCTCACTAAAGCTGTGATGGATGTCATCTTGGAGGCCAGAAGGCCTAGTATCAGAAAATCTTACGCTGAAAGTGGAAGAGATTCTGTGCTTGGAACCAGGCACAAGGATCTGACACAACTGTACCAAATATTCCTCAGATTTTGCAATACTTAACTGAGATGCTGGACCAAGACCTATCCTTCTTATCAATTAAAATTCATGCCTCTGCCATTTCGGCTCATTACAATACAGAGCCACCAATCTTTTCTCATCCTTTGTTAAGGCAGTACCTCAGAGGAGCAAAAAACTTAAGGCCTCCAAGGAGATCACCAATACCTGCATGGGACCTCAGTTATGTCTTGGAAAAACTCACCCCGCCTCCTTTTGAGCCAGCCACTACAGCTGATATAAAGTTTTTATCTTGGAAAACAGCTCTGCTACTAGCAATAACCTCTGCAAGACGAGTCTCAGAGCTACAGGCACTCATGGTTGTGGAACCTTTTATCATTTTTTATCCAGACAGGGTTTCTCTGAGGACAAACCCGACATTTATGCCTAAGGTAGTGTCCACTGTGGCCCTTAACCAAACTATTCATCTGCCTACTTTTTATCCAAACCCACAGAATAAGGGGGAGAGAATTCTGCATTCTTTGGACATGCACAGATAACTACGCTTCTACTTGAACAGAACCAAAACTTTCAGAAAGACGGAGCAACTACTAGTGGCATATGCTGCAGGATCACAAGGAAATGCTTTCTCAAAGCAGACTGTTTCAAAGTGAATAGGCCACTGCATTTGTTTCTGCTATTCACAACATGGCAAGCCGGTGCCTAAGGGCATTAGGCTACATTCAACCAGAGCAGCAGCTACTTCAGCAGCCTTCCTCAGGGGAGTACCAACCAAAGACATTTTAGATACCTTTATTTACTCAATTGTTGATTAGCTTTAACAATTGTTTTAGTATTTTATTTTGTATCTGGTGGGATTAGTATTGTGTGTTTTTTGTAAGAACGCGTTATTGCTTTTGTATTTAATGATTTCTTTCATCTTTTTTAGCTTATTAAGTATGTTAATTGCAACGTCAGGTGACTGATAATTAAATATGTAAAGACCAGATTACATTATGTCTGTATCTTGATAAAGCTCGGTATTAACTGAGCGAAAGCGCTTGATGTTGTCGTGGAATAAACTACTAGTTTTTAACTACTGCCTTGGTTTTCGGTCCTTTCAGTTGGACATTGTTTTATTTACATTTTAGAGGCTGTTACTTGGAGTTCAGTGCACACCTTTACAAAGCACTATCATTTACCACTCTACTCTAAATCCAGGGCAGGCTTTGCCACTGCAGTTCTGCAGGGCCTCATAGCCACTCCTAATGCTATTTAGCTCCAGCCTCCCAACCATAGCTTTGGGATTCAACCCAAGTGTAATGCCTACAACAGTGAAATATGAAGAACATAGTACAGTTGTGTACACTTACCATAAGTGTAGATGTTCGAGTGTATTCACTGTTGCAGTCCAGGTTACCCACCCACCATCTCCCATTTCTTTGCTGGAACTTATCTGCACTTCTCTAATCTATCCAACCTATGTGGTGTATTTGCTTGTAGATGAAGATATAATATATTTTGGTGCATGCATGTTTTATTGATATATTTTTAGCCTACCCTTTTGGGGGCACCTGACATCTGGGGCAAGAAAAACTGAAGAAAATTGCATCGGCTGCATCTTTTATACCCCTGGCGCACTGACGTCAGGGAAGAGGTGACAGCAACCGACGCCGGACCTAGACTTTGGAATTCAGGCTGACTGAGGGTAGCCTGCCAGCAGGATAACCCAAGTGTAAACTGCAACAGTGAATACACTCGAACATCTACATTTATGGTAAGTGTACACAACTGTACTTTATATGTCTTTTAGTTTAAACATATGTCATGTGATTTTCTGTCTGTATAAAGGGTGTGTACTTGTTGGTGCTTTTTGATACACCTGATGATGCCTATTTGGTGAAAGCGCTTGTGTTACTATTTGTGCACTGAACTAAAAGCTTTTATACTGGATATACCAGCCATTTCTGTGTCTTTTTCTACTTACTGCTCACTGGATTTTGTACTTCAGACACAGTGTGTGAGACAGTTCTTTGTGGTAGTGCTTTTATTAGCTTTTCTAATTGTATATTACAAAGTGTTTATGTCCATACTGGCTAAAAGAATGGCAAAGCTGTTGCCAAAATTGATAGCTATGGATCAGTGTGGTTTTGTGGAAGGGAGGCAAATATTTGACAACATTATTAGAACAATAATGATGTAAAGGGAAGCAGAATGTAAGAAAATACCTCTGTTGTTGGTGGGTCGTGACGCAGAGAAGCCATTTGACAGGATAAGCTGGGATTTTATTTGTAGGCATTTGAAAGCTTTTGCATTCCCTGATACAATAATAAGGTTAATTAGAAGGATCTGTGCAAAATCAGAGGCAATAATTAAATTGGTACAGATCCTCTCTGATGAGCTATGTTTGAACAGAGGAACCAGACAGGGGTGTCTTCTTTCTCCTTTATTTGCATTGCATTTAGAGCTATTGGCAAAGAAACTAATGGAGTCAGAAATGCAAGGATATAATTGGTATGGTACTCATGAAAAGTTGGCTTTATTTGTGGGTGACATTATTATTTTGTACCTAATAAATCCAGAAAAGGGCATCTCAATGTTGTGGAACATTTTGAGACAGTTTGAAGTCTTTTCAGGATATAAAATTAAATAAGATAAATACTATAACTGTAAATTATATACCCACACATTGGTTCAGCAATATCCATATTTATAAGGACATGAAATATTTAGGAGTATGGATTAAAAATGCTGCAGTTATGCCATCTAAAGGATATGCAGTAAGAGACTAAACAAAAGTTGATAAAATTAAAACTCTTATTTATGGATATGAATAGTAAGATAAAAGCAGTAAAACGTTTTTTGCCCCTTTAGTCTTTTATATGTGTCGGGCGTACTTTTAGCAACCCAAGGAGAAGTTGGGGAGAGTAATAAATAAAGAATTAAAGGAATTTATCTGGATAGAGAGGGCAATAGTTAAGTAGGATAAGTTGATCCTTCCAATAGACTATGTGGTTTAGGTTTGCCTGAACTGAAGGGATATTTTAGAACTATGGTGGACATAGTGGTGCAGTGGTAGCACTGTCACCTCATAGCAAGAGGTTCTCTGGTTCGATTCTCGGTTGGAGTGCCTTCTGAGTGGAGTCTGCATGTCCTCCCCATGTTCGTGTGGGTTTTCTCCAGGTACTCCGGTTTCCTCCCACATTAAATAGACATGCGTCTGGAGCGTTTCTCCCCAGGCTTCTGCTGAAAATTGGCTTTGTTCCAAGTCTGACTTTCCTGGTAAACAAATAATAAATAAAATAAATAATAACTACGTAGTTGAGGCTCATATACATAGTACAAGCAGAAGGTTATAATTCAAAGCGGAAAGGGATGATGATGAAGCAAGGGGGAAGTTCAGAAAATAGAAAGGGAGAGCTGGATTTTGGATGCAGATCCTGAAGGAAAATAACCACTAGTAAATTAAAAACAGCCAGACAGCAACAGCAGTAGTCCAGTGAATGTCTGTCCCTCAGCAGTGTCCCAGAAGAACAGGAAACACATAGCTCCCAACAATACAAATTGAATAAAACTTTATTTGATTGAAGCGGTTTTCGTTTCACCACGTGAAACTTCTTCAAAAATAACGATACCAAATATTGTATCCATAAAGTAGCAATATTCTAACAACTAAGCCAATATGAGAATGGAGAAATTAGATTTTGCCAATAGGGATGACTGCAAGCAGAAATTAGGCAAGAGGGGCTGGAATTTAGTAGAGAAACCTGTAAGTTGAATCAAGGTATTGAGAACAAATAACTCTATCAGGAAAGGAAATAGAATGGGATGAGGCAAGAAAATGTTTGGATTGCAGACAAGAGATTGCCTTCCCTACCAGGGCTTGATCTCAAAATAAAGGTAGAGAAAAAGAGGGGGGTTTAAGTGAAAGCCCCACTCTGATGAAGTTTCTGGTTGAATGTAGAACTGAAGCAACTATTAGAAAGTAATAATTAGTAGGTCATATAAAATACTGCATGATAATTATAAGAATCAGTCAGAGCAGGTGTGAAAAGATTGGGAAGAGAGACTGTAGAACCAGTTTACAAGAAATCAGTCAGAAAACGTGTGTGCACCCATGTATACAATCAAGTCCAGAAGGTTTAGAATCTTTGCTTGGAAATGTGTTTTATGCACCAAGCAAAATTTTCCTCAGGTGGACATTAAATGTTGGGAGGTGTGATGGAGAAAAAAAATGTAGTTGGAACATATGTTTGGGGAGTGTAATGAGTTGGCAGATTTTAAAAATTCACCACGGAGTACTTTATCAGAAATATTGTGCAAGCAAATGACTGTAAGAAAATGATTCTTTTGAGCTGGGGTATAGGATTTGAATTTCCTAGACAACATAAGGCCTTATTAAGTTTAATTCTGTTGGCTGTCAAAAAAGCAATTATTAGAAAATTACAATCAAAGTCTTCACCAACTCTGTATGAGGTATTGAATAATATAAAAGAGTTAAAAGAACTGGAAGAGGGATCTTTAGAAAAGGGACGGAGCAAATTACATAGAAGCAAATGGAAATTCTGAGATAGTACATGGATAATAATGTTCAGGAGGAGGAATGAGGTTTAAAGGAAAGCAGGAATTCAGCAAATGTTTGTAATGTTGGACTGATGATAGTAGCAAAGAAAATATATTTGATGTATATTGTATTTAAATGTAAAAATGATTTATTTTTTTTGCTGTTAATATATGTTTGCTTGGATCTACTTTTGTTTTTTGAAATTTCATTATATTGAAAAAGAAAACTAGAGGATCACTTACACGAAAGTGCACTTTCGTGAATATCGGTTCAACGAACCGATAAACAGAAAAAGGAAACACAAAAAACACTGTTTTGCAAGGGGGCAAGTCCACCTGCACCCCCTATGTGGGGGCTGTGCCCCCACCCCTCGCTACTTAAATATACTAACTCTGAGATCACACTACAGAGAGAAACAGGTAAATTCCCTTTTCCCCACTGTAGTGTGCTTTGGCGCTGAAGTGCTTCCTGTTTTCTTTCTTTACTGGTCCGTTGTTCGTGAAAGTGCACTTTTTTTTAAGTGCACTTTCGTGTAAGTGATCCTCTACTTTTCTTTTTTGAAATAATGAAATTTTAACAAAGAAAAGTAGACCCATTTGCTTATATCTTAAGGGATTTATTTAATAATGCTATTAAAAAATGAATATTCTGTATAGTAAAAGTGATGCATCAAGGATGAAGTAAAAAGATAGGACACTTGATGATTCTCCCTGCCTGACCTCAAACAGGGGAACATGATATGAACTTTGGGCACTCCTTATGGAAATGAATGACGTAGGTGCTTTATCATTACTTATTGTATATAGTTTAGTTAAGTTATAGGCTTCTATGTTTATAAGCTCTTACTAAGCTCATGGCCAAGGACACCCTTGACAAGCTCAGACCCATCATCCAGTGATGGAGGGAGACTGTACTCTTTGCTTTGTTGTTTGTTGTTGGTGTTTTCCCTCCAGCCTTCTATAACAGCTGGGAACTGGATATTTATCAATATAACTTTATGAATAAAATCTTGGCATAATTTAATTTCAACTTATTAAAGATTTACATTTGTTTCCCTTACCACATTGCTGCTAAATGTCTCAGACTGAGATATAGAATAAATATGACTGTCTTTCAAATGACCCTCATTTCTTCTACCTGTGGCCATTATCTCATCTTCTTAGTCACTACCCAAAGTTCTTAACCAGAGGTCAGGATGGTGGGGTGTAGAGTAACCAGTAAACTGAGAGCTTTATTCTGTTATTGACTTTTCTCTTAATGATCACACTTTTATGCAATGGCCGCAGTACTGCCTCTTCTGCAGCCATTTTCTCCCAGTCTTCTCCACTTTTACTCATGGTCTTGTCTCTAAGATACTTAAATTCTCCAGCTGAGGTAGTTGTTTCCCTTCAGCTGTAGAGAACAGTGCACTCTTTTCAAAGACAGAACAGTGATGTGTAATTGGGAAGTGCTAACTTTCATCTGAGACATTCTAACTAAACACTTGAGGCGAACAGAATCACATGTTCTGCACACCACAAGGCTCTCACCTTCATATCCTAATACTACATACTCTGCAGGCCTTGGCAGTTGTTTGATATCCTATCCATAATAATCATAAACCGGACAGAAAAGGAATCTCATTAACTGCAGGAGGATAAGACACACTCTTGCTAAAGCTAGAATCCTTTGCTGACTTTAAATGCATTTGGGTTAATGCTGTGAATGTAGGTTCAACTCTCACCCCACAAATACAAGGACTGAGTGACACCCACCACTGACCCTAGGATCCCATATTACTAAAACACTCTCAGAAGACAAGGTATACAGCTATGAACCTTCTTTAAATACTCAAAGCACACATGGATAGCACTGACAAACTCGCATGACCAGTTTGCCATTTGTGCATGGACAGTGGTTCAGTGCCAGGACAGACCCTGTAACTGCTTCTTCTAAAGCAGCACCTTTACTATTGGATGAAGTCTCCTTTCCAGGGCCCTAGCTTATGCTTATTCATGGAAGCTGAGGAGTGTGGTCTGTTTGTAATTAAACCCACCCTCCTTTCCCTTTTATTTGAAAATGGGACCGCTTTCGCATTTTGTCAGTTAAGAGCCACAATCCTCACTATCCATGCAACACTGAAAATCTGTATTATCCAGAAAGTCCACCAGTATGTAGAGCTTTCATCATCTCCATCTGGATCTCATTCTCTGCTGCAGCTTTCCCAATAACTTGCCAAAGTATTCTTGTGTACTGAAATGGAGCAAAATTTGCCATCTAATTTAGGCACTGATTCTGCAGAGAAGGATGTTCACTATACTGAGGGGTTCTGAAAGTGTTTCTTCTATCTCTGCACTATGTCCCCAGTTGAGGCCAGAGTTTCGCCATCATTGGTGAGAACAACCTTGACAATATCCCACTTTCATCTCGTGTCACTGGATGGTTTACCAGAAACTCTTTGAGACCATCTAATAGTCATCATGCCAAGCCTCTGGACACCCCCTACACAGCTTAGCCTTTGCTTCAGTGGCTGCCATAGCTGCTGGCTTCCTTGTTTGTCAGGACTTACCAGTTACATCTGGAGACCTTTGCTACAGTCAGACTCCAAAAGGAAGAAATCCAAGCCTCACATTCCAGGGAGTCTTCGAAAAAATTTTAACACAACCAACACTGTTTATAAACGCACTTAAAAATAATAAAACCTTATAAAATTAGCACTTTTGTTTTGTACAATGTCAAAACGTCATCAGATACTATTCATTTTTAAACTCCAGTTAAACCAATCATGGCATATGTAATTTCCATTAAAAACCAACAAGAATCATGGTTTAATAACAAACCCATCACTTTACAAATGTAATCCATTCTTAACTCCAGGTACCACTAAACCAAGCACAGCCTTTTCATTAGCAACCATAAGGGTTGTTTTTTTTTTTTAAGTGTACACTTCCCTTCTCTAAACAAGTAAAACTCAAATCATTATATTACAGTTAAAGGTAATATGAATACATGAACCAATATAAGATACTTATAAATATATAAACTTACATAAATGAGGTTATAGGAACAGGCTTCTAATATGCTTTTAAGAACCATCTTTTCTAAAGCTTTTAATTTCAATACACTAGTAATAGAGACTGCTCGTTCAGTCCTGGATGACTGGTCACATTAAAGAACTACCAATAAAAGTTCTGTCTTTTCAAGGTGGACCGCTGACGGTCTACCCCCTCATTTCTGTTTACTTTTTCTAGAATGACAAATTTAAACCAATGTTTCTCATTAATCATAATACGCTTTGCTAGTGCATTAGTAATTTTTGCTTTTTTTTTTTTAAATTTCATAAGAATGTTCGTAGATGTGTTCTTTTAACGAGAGCTCCATTTTTCCTATGTAATATGCCTCACAGAGTTGGCATAAAGCCAAGTACACTACACCTTCTATTCTTTTCTGTCCTATATCTACCTGTTCACAAACATGTATATTTTAGTTACAATGACCATAGCATTGCATACCATGGATTGGCATGGTGTTTAGTTTAATGAATGTTTTTTCTAGCATTGTTTTTAAACTCATACCTTTTTATATAAAAACCTAGGGAAATCATCAGTTTGGTGTCTTGTATCATCATATTTTAAAATGAACCAATTTTTCATCATATTTTGTTTTATTTTGTCACATTCTAGGTTATAGGCAGTCACACAAGCACATTTGTCATTTATTCTATCTTCTTTTTTATTTTTGTGTGTTTCCATAGTCCAAAATAGGTATGAAATGCCCTGTTGAACTTTTATAGATCACTTTCTCTTTAAACTTCATTAAATATCCATCAGGTATCCTCTCCTTAAAACATATTACTTAAGTTATTAGTGAAGTTCTCACATTCTTCTAAAAAGTCATCCTCCCTTGCAACCATTTTGACAGTGTGCACAAACTGCTGTTTAACACTGGGTGACAGTAACTTTTTAACAGTAAATAATGGTTGCATTTTTTCTTGTTTGAATGATTGTATGCAAAAAGCAGTTAGTTTTGAAACAACTACAGCAATAGTCAATGGTACACTGCATGACTTATTGAAAGAAATGGACTATAAACTGAAAAAAAGCTGCAACTGGAGAATACATATTTAACTGAATGGATTCGGACTGGTAGAGTGACAAAAGGACTTTGGGTTTGGAAATATCCTACAGGCCTGGAACCAGATTCAGCACTACATAAAGAGTTGGTAAACATGTTTAATCAGCACAGCTATGAGTATACAGAAACCCTTGAAATAGACAATGGCATTGTTAATAATCCTGAAATTGAGAGATGTAAATTTGACTGTGGTAGAATGTTTTCTAGTATTGATGGTAAAATTCAACAATTATGGGACCATTATTGAAAAACTTGGAAAGGGACTGTATTGAATGGTATGCTGTATCCAAAACCTCCCCCACCACAAATTTGGGGGTTTAAGAATTTCAACAAAAATAAGCAGTCAGATTCCCAGAATTCCCAAAATATGCAACAGTCTGCAGTGAATCTGCAAATGGTACGAAGTGCTAACAATGAACACAGAAATGTTTCATTGTCATTGTTTTTTATGTCAGATACCCTCAACTTTGGAGAAATTAAAAAGAAGGTAGCAGGGGAACCAACGGTAAATAACCACCCCCGGCTATATACTGGGAACTAATGATAGTACAAGAACCACGCACATCCCAGTCAGTAGAACCAATGGAATTGACTGCAGCAGAGATGAGTGATACACTAGTTGGGAATCTAGGCAAAAATTAATTGGATGAAGGGGCCTGTAGAGATTTTGTCAGTGAAAAAGGTGACTTTAAGGCATTTAATTATACACAATTCTCAATTAGTACAAAATTGATTGAGACTCTCTCAAAGGGTTTGAGTTTTGTACATTTAAAACATGCTAATATTGTAAATTTACTGATGGAGTTAAAACTGTATACAAGAAACCTTAACTTAAATTTTTTTAATGAGCTGTCACAGGCTGTGACAGGATTGAGAATTTCTAGCAACTATAATCCTCCTAATCCTCCATTATACCCTACTTTACAACTATATGAAAAGTTGTGTGACTGACTTCAGATTTTTGTTAAGAGAAAAATAATGTGGGGTACAACATGAGTAAATATGAGTTGGAAGAAATAAAAAAGACAAAAGAAAAAAAAAATGTAAGAATCATCAAACCAGATAAGGGACAGGGTATGTACAAAGATCACTATAACAAAAAAACAATTGATATGTTGGACACATATTACCCCCAGTGTCCCAGAAGCAGGTAAATGGTGCTTTTAATAGAATTAAAACACAAATAAAAGACTTGTTCATTGAAGGTAGAATAGGCATCGACCAATTTAATTAATTAAATGTTAGCTATCCAACTATGTCTAAAATTTTTGAGAGCCCAAAAATTCATAAAGACCAGAATGATCCACCTATGTACTCATTTGTACATGCCAAGGGTTCAATTACTAGAGCTTCTGCTAAGTTTCTGGTCATACAGTTGAAACATTTAATAGAAAATGAAATATGAGTATGTAGAGACTCGGGATTTAATGGATTATTCTTTAATAAGAAAGACATTTTGGTCACAATTGGCATTAAAGAATTGTTTATGGTCATTCCTCATTTTTAGGTATTGAATGGTTCTTTGAATATTTAATGAGCAACAATAGTGAGCAGGTTAAAGTTAATCTATTATGAAGAATTGTTAGAAGTGGTATTAAAAAAATAAAAAAAGTGTGTCTATGGGTTCATGTTGTGGCTCCCTATATGCTAACATAGTAATGGCATATTGGAAAAATAATTTTTTACTGGATAGCAGGTTTAAAGCCAGTTTTAGGGTATACACTTGCTAACTTGATGATATATTCCTTTTATGGAAAGAAGGGGAAGGGAAACTTCATAAATTTCTTGACTACATTAACCAAACTACTGAGTTCCTGAAATTCACTTCCCAGAAAGATGTTACAAAATTAGCATACTTGGATGTATTGCTTGAGAAGGACCTAGTTAATACTTGTAGAGCATATATTTATAGAAAAACAACATATTCCAATGTCCTACACCATTTTTGTACCACATATCCCCTATTGCAAAAAAAAAAAAATAGGTAGTTAAAGGGCAGTTTGTGCGCATTGACTGAATTGTCACAAGGGAGGATGATTTTTAGAAGAATGTGCAAACTTAACTAATATATTTTCAAGGAGAGGCTATACGATGGACTTTATAATGAAGTCTAAAGAAGAGGTGATCTATAAAAGGTCAACAGGTTATTTCTTACCTACTTTGAACTATGGAAACACTTGCACTGAAATAAATAACAAGGAAGATAGAATAACTGACCAATTTAAATGTGCTTGTGTGTGTTAAGGTAAACTTGTTAAGTAAACACTTTAGTCTCTTGGAAGTTCAAAGTACAATTATTTTATTAAAGTAGAAAATCACACGTGGGAGACAGTATGCAGAAAGTCATGTCTCCCCAAGCAAAGAATTTCTCACACAATATATAGAAAATCTTATCATGATAATACATTTTATCTATGAAACCACTGTTAGCATCTAGTAGGAATATAACAAGACAGTACATTTCATCCATCAGACCACTATCCTATATCCAATAGGAAAATGCCAAGTTAGCAGAAAATACATTTTATAACTGTTATCTATATTTTGTCTTAATAAGGAATATGTTTCCTTCTGCTACATGCCTGCAAGGAAAGCAGGGCTTCAGGCTAAGGTACTAAAAATTGTGTGAAGTTTCTTCCCAGTACTTTTCCATGACTTCAGGGTACTTTTACAGTCACATACATTATCCTATTAATGTACACATGCATTTAACCCTTTACAAACTTTACAGTCCCCCCTTTGATGCTGAGAAAGCATCAGACCAGAGTCTACTTTTCAGAGACCAAAACAATTTTCATACATTTTACCAAATCCTTCAAAAACTATTTTTTCATTTTAATTTCCCACAAAACCTTCATCAGTACACTTGGTAAATGGCACATTTTCAAAATTATTGACATGTATATTTTTTAATACAATAGAAGATTGAGATGCAGTAAACTTAGTTATCAAAACTTTGCATAAAAGTAAAAACAAAAATATAGCTATAATAATAATAGCAAATCAATGAAGGAATACCGCAACACACAACAGAGTCTCCAGGTGAAGAAAATATGAACACTGGCAGAAAAACACTAGGAGACTCACCACAAATAAGACTGTAAGTCAAAAATAAATACTGCTATATCCAAAAGTAGGCAAAATCTTTATTTGCGGACTGTAAACCATAAGATAAGCGCTTTTGCGTGCAGATAGTACACGCTTCTTCAGATCTATCTCAAAGTAAGTACATCAGGTTTAAATACACTACCAGTCTCTCAATCATCAAATAAATCACATTTAATTAATCAATTAACTATTCATTCAAAATCTTTCAGTTAAAGGAGCATTAACCTAGAATCAAACTCAGAGTCAATCTAGGCAATGTATTTCTACCCTAAATTAATACATATATATGAATGAAAAATAAAAATAAAAAATATATGTATGTATTAATACATGAACAATATCATTTATATTATGTAAGCATATAAAATGTATTAAAAATGTAAAAATGAGATAATAAAAAACATATACAATAGCACAAATCTCATATTGAGGCAGACATAAACATCACAGATGCTTGCCTAGCCATGGCAATGCATATAAACCTTGAAACCTAACCATGGCAATGCATATGAACCTTAAAACCTAAAACACTAAAACAAACTACTATTTTAGTGATCCCCGGGGTGAACTTTCTATTTCACATCCACTCATCAATATTTCTCTTGAAGAGGATCATAGAGGTGCTCTTTTGACATGTATGGGAAGTCTATTCCATAGCATGGGCAGTCTTTGGGTTATGAACCTGTCCCTCCAGCTTGTTCTCATGACTGGGGTAATGAGGTTGAGGTCTGTGGGGCATGTAGTGCAGAGGGATTGAGATTTCTTTAAATGTAGCATTTCTGACA
Organism: Protopterus annectens; assembly: GCF_019279795.1. Taxonomy (NCBI): domain Eukaryota; kingdom Metazoa; phylum Chordata; order Ceratodontiformes; family Protopteridae; genus Protopterus; species Protopterus annectens. The sequence goes on from NC_056732.1 coordinate 1,860,905,868, forward strand.
GAGCTGGGTCAGACATGGCTTTGTAAGTCAAGCAGACATCACCTCTAAATAGGCAATATGAGATTGAGAATAGTTGGAGTTTTTTTAGTCTGTCCATATAGGACAAATGTGTAAGGCCTAGGATCCTCTTTGCGATGTACTTTTGTGGCCTCTCCAGTTGTTACAGGTGTCTAGTGAGGTACATGCCAAATGGGACATTGTACTCAATTATTGACCTAATGAGGGGAGAGTAAAGGGTGACAATGACCTCTTTCTTCCTAGATGCAAAACCCATAGTAATGAGATATGCCACATAGAAGAACTTTCTGACCACAGTGGCAGTGTGGCTGTCAAAAGAGAGGTTGCTGTCAACCTGTGTTCCCAGATCTCTTATAACACCTTTTATGTTCAGTGGACTACCATTGATGTGGTAATACATAGGAACCGGGTTTTTCCCAAAGGGGATGACAACACATTTTTTGGCATTAAGTATAATGCCATGGTTTGGACACCAGTCGTTGGTCTCAGTGAGGCCTTTCTGTCGGACATCAACATCACTTGGGGAGTTAATAATAGCTCCCAAATTCCAATTGTCTGTGAACTTTGTCAGCCCGAGTCCCTTCGTGTTGGCCTGGACTTCAGAAAAGTAGATATTAAACAGAAGAGGACCCAGGACCAAACCCTGTACTCGTGACTGGTCAGCAGTCTGACTTGGAGTCAGCTACTTTCACACTGTGGATTCTATTTGCGAGCCACTTTGCAACCCACCTAATGATATAGGGGTTGATACCTAGCTTAGTGAGTTTTTTTATGATTCCTGAGTGGGAATGGTATCAGAGGCCTTGGCCAGATCAAGATAGGCTGTATGAACCACCTTTCCTTCATCCACAGCTCTGGTGACTGACTCAAAGAAGTTGACCAGTTTAAGCAGGCATGATCTATCCTTCACAAAACCAAACTGTGTGGGATCCAGAGTTTGGAGATTCTCTGTATCCTTGTTTATTAGGGTCCATGATGATGTGTTCCATAGCTTTGCAAATCAGACTCGTCAGGCTAATGGATAGTTCGCAGGGTCTGTAGTCGCTCCTCCTTTGTGAAGAAGAATGACTTTAGCAGTGCGCCATTGAGTAGGGACAAAGCCTGAGGTGAGGCTGTGATTAAACAGGCACACAGGTGAGGTGCCAGTTCATTCTGTAGTAAATGTAGAACACATCCAGAGATATTGTCAGGTCCCGTAGAAGCTGTATTCTTGGCCTTGGATAGTGCTGTTTTAACCAGTGCAACAGTAATACTGGGTGCCTGGCAATCTGCTGGTATTGTGATTGGTCCATTGATGGGGAGAGAGGGGTACAGTTGGCACTGAATCTGTTGGCCAGTATATTGGCAATATCTGTCGGCTCAGTATAGGAAGTACCATTGTGCAGTAGCTCAGAGCAAATCTGGGTATTGCCGTGGAGATTCTTTACATAACTATAGAAGGCCTTGTGGTTGTCTTTACTATCTGCTGCAATTCTGTATTCATAGCTAGCTTTAGAGGATTTGATGAGGGATCTCAACTTTTTGTTGAGGCTGATAAGGGAGTTTTTCCAGTCTTGAGGCTTCTTATTCTGCATCAGTTTCCTCCTTCTGTTGTAGAGTTTGTTTATGGCAGGCAACCACATGATTGGCTTCCTTTTTTTTTTGGAGGAGAGCGTCTTGGTTCTATTGGGTATGGTGAGATCCATGTATTTGTGTACGTGTTTGTACAGTGCATTGGTGTATGATTCGGCGGTCATGCAACTATTTCCATTTGTATGGGTGCTGTGAAGTTAGCTACCAGTTAGCTTTTCAGAAGTTTTTTGTGGTGGTTTCCTTTGTGGGGGGTGGGGGAGTTTGTGGTTGGATCTAACCAGGGAGGAGTTGACTACTGGTGTAGAGCAACGGTCACACATGTTAGTAATTACCAGGTCAAGGATGTTGCTACTTCTAGTGGGGATAAGAACGAGCTGGTGCAGAGCATTGGAATTAATGAATTCCAGGAAATGTTGGGCAAGTGTATTGGTACATGAGTAGTTTTACTAGTTAATGAAGGGGTAGTTGAAGTTGCCCAGTATGACAGTGTTAGGTTGGACCCTAATATTCTGCAGTGTACATAGGAACATGGAGTGTGTGTCTTGGGACATGGTTAGGGACCTATAGCAGGCTACGACCTGAATTGCTGTCGTACTCAATGTTAGCTGAACCAGAAGTATCTCAGATGCGTTATGTTGGGCTAGCAGTCTGGAGGTGTGTACATCCTTTATGAATATGGAAACAATACCACCTTTGGAGCTTCTGTCCAAGTTCTGGGGCCAAAAGGTGTGGAATGAGTTATTGCCTTGGTAGTGCAAGGGGTGCTTTCTGCTGCCTTGAACCAGATCTCTGTTACAGCACAAATGTCGATGTTCTCCATTTTAAGGAGTGCTTCGAGTGAGTGTATTTTGAGATTTAGACTACTAGCGTTGTGCAGCATGACCCTCAGATTGCATTTGTTTGTAGCTGTTATGGTGGTAGTTTGGTCTTTGGAACACCAGCTAAAAAAGGCGCTATAGGGGTGGCAAGAGCCTTGGCCAGTATCTGGAAGCCCAGGCTGGAAGCCCAGGGGTGACAGATGCAGGGCATCTCTGGCAAAGCATCAAGGTCTATCAGTCATGTCATCCCATGCAGACAGATACTGGATCCCCTTAGAATGATACCAGAAACTTGGCCAATTGTTGAAATCGATCATTTTCTGCTTGTACTGTGGTATCATTCTGGGTGATGGTAAGATGCTGCTCAGGGCAAGGGTCATACCCACCTGGGCTACGTAATCTGAGACCTCCTCCATGTCTCTTTTCATGTAGTCCAGAGAGATACGTCTCAGGGCATTCACACCCACATGCACAATGGCAGAGTCATACTTGTGCCTGTTGTTGAGGGACTTGAGTGCATGCGTTATGTGGTGGATCCTGGCCCCTGACAGGCAGCTGACTGTTACTTTCTCCTTATTCAACTTAATGAGTGGGACATCAGTGTGCCTCACTATCCAGTCACCTATGACTAGTGTGTTGGGCATGATGTTTTGTCTTAGGGGCTTTGGTTGAGTGGCACACTGTTAAGGAGAGTTATGTGACTCATGATTAGTGTTGTGTTGTGGTGATAGAGTGCGTTTCTGCCTTGGAGGACTCTGCTGTTTGGGTAGATTTTTATTGAGAGCCTCCGCGAAGGTGGGTGTGTGGTTTGTGTTTTTATGTGAAGGCAGTGCTGTTGTGTGTTGTGGAGGGCTGTGTGTTCCATGTAGTGTGGTGCAAGTGTTGACCTTCTTCTCTTGACCAGCTATTTAGGTCTTGGCTGGAGAGTTAGTGGCTTCCAGTTTGGATATATAAGTGCATCTCTCACAAGTCTGAGTGTTGGGAGGTAAGAGTAGAGGGTTGTCAGTGTACATGAGACAGTTGCTGCATTGCCTCAGGATGCCCAAGTTCACGAGATTAGTAGGAGAAAGCACAGGAAACTGAAGCTTCGACGTGCCTGGAGGGGTGGGCATTAATAATAAGTACTGAAGCTGTTTCCTTGTAGAACGTTTAGTGCTGGTAGCACTTTTGTGTGCTAAAATAATTGCTACAAGAAGTCTGGTAACGTGCTAGACTAAGAAGCTAGTAAAAGTGCAGGAGAGGAGGAAGCTAGAAGATCTAAGGGAAAAATTGAAGAGCAGACTTTTTGGCACCACTCAGAAGCTTAGAAATGGTCCTGGACACAGCAAATCTGTATCTGGACTAGACTAGTTACAGGAAAGGTGAGGAATCAAGAGCAAACATGGGCTTTTAAACCAGAAATTTGAAAGATATGGAAAAACTGCCCAAACGGCCAATTAACTACAATTTCTGGGCCAGAAACCACTTCTCTTGTGGTAGATAGGCTACTTAGTGCTTACCACTCCCACTGATAAGCTAGAAGGCTTCCCTCCAACATAAAAAGGCTGGGGGGGGGGGCTCAGAAGATTACAAGCAGTCCTGAATACAGCAAATCTGTTTCTGGACAGATTACTTACAGGAAGGGCAGAAAACAAGATTTTTTTTTTTTACAGAAGTGCAACTAAAACAGCACTAAAAAACAATTCAAGTGCAGTGCAAGCTAGCATACTTGAGTTTGTAGCAATATTAAAGCAAATATAGTTGAAATAAATCTAATTTATTCAAACTGTATTCTGAACTTAATTCAATTTTCAACTCTGAACAGTTAAAAAAGGCCAGAAATGTACTTTATCAGCTCTATATTTCCAGATTGTTTGAGAAGCACACTCAGTCAGAACACAAGGAGATTCAAGCAAATATATATATTTTTTAATTAGTAAAGTGAAGAATGAGCTAATGACATTAGACTGGGAAGAGTGTCCCAGATCAGATTTACAGTAGGGGCAGGCATCTGCAAAGCTGCCAACTATAAGAACAAGATACCAACTAATTCAAACAAAGTGCCAGACACCAAGAAAAGCAATCGCAAGCAAATTAATAAATGCAGCAGTTTTGTTAATTAAAACAAAATGCAGACACCAAGAAAAGCAATCGCAAGCAAATTAATAAATGCAGCAGTTTTGTTAATTAAAACAAAATGCCAGACACCAAGAAAAGCAATCGCAAGCAAATTAATAAATGCAGCAGTTTTGTTAACTAAAACAAAATGCCAGACACCAAGAAAAGCAATCGCAAGCAAATTAATAAATGCAGCAGTTTTGTTAACTAAAACAAAATGCAGACACCAAGAAAAGCAATCGCAAGCAAATTAATAAATGCAGCAGTTTTGTTAACTAAAACAAAATGCAGACACCAAGAAAAGCAATCGCAAGCAAATTAATAAATGCAGCAGTTTTGTTGACTATCACTGATAACAGATTAAGTGCCAAAAAATATACTTACAGGCTTTCTGTATCCAGATGTCTATTGAATCAGTCACAGCTAAGCCACAAAGAGCAGCTAAGATACTGATACAGATACAGTCTCACAGAATTGTAACTCCTTATACAGTAGTATAAAGGAAAACGTAAGAGCCTCAGAGAATCGATAACACAAAAAGCTGTGATCACACCTTGGATAGGCTGGCTTCAAAAGAAGGTAGACAACCCCTGCTATGAATCCAGCTGAACAGGATCAAGACAGTGACCAGAAATATCAAGCAAATAAATAACAGCACTACAGTTTTGTTAACCATCAGTAAAACAGAAGATAAAATGCAGACACCAAGAAAAGCAATCTCAAGCAAATTAATAAATGCAGCAGTTTTGTTAACTAAAACAAAATGCAGACACCAAGAAAAGCAATCTCAAGCAAATTAATAAACGCAGCTGATAACAGATTGTGCCAAAAAATATACTTATAGGCTTTCTGTATCCAGATGTCTGTTGAATCAGTCACAGCTAGGCCACAAGCAGCAGCTTAGATAGTGATCTGGTAACTCAGTACCATTGGATACTACAAAAAGGTCCCCAAGGCTTCTTAATATGCTGCATGTGAACAATAGCAGATTTACACACATTAAAAGTAAGACAGATATTACAAGTATTTACAAAAGGCTGAACAACTTCTGAAACATAAGGGACATACCAATCAGTCAAAAGTTGTTGTAATAATGCATTTTTTCCCAGATGGGATGGCAAATGATAAGCCCATGCCAACTGAGGTAGAAGTCCTCATGGGGCTACTAACCTTCTGACTGGATGGTGCCATAGTGAGCCCACAGAATGACAGCAGCCATCACAAATCCACCTTATCCTTTCCGAGTGTTCAGCTTGGTTTTGGAAATGCAACACATTAGTCAAGGACAGACATCAGTTTGAAACTGAACAGGATTTAACAAGGTAGAGCCTGTTGTGCTGCTCTGCCTGCCAAAGGAGGAATCAGGCTTATGAGCAGCACGCTTTACAACAGCATTTCCCTCAACATTAGTAAAGCATCTGACAGTTCTTGAACAAGAACAGCAATTTTTATAGTTGTCCCAGCAGAAGTTAGACGCCCATGTTCCTGACATAAAGTCCCAAAATCATGAACAGCACCATAATAATAGCAGGAATCACTATATATTGTGAGGCATTTGTCCTTAGCTAACTTACAAGCCTCTGTAAGAGAGACTAACTCTGCCACTTGAGCTGAGACATTACCCTGCAACTGCCCTGTTAACAAAATAGTCTTTTGTACAGACGGAGAAAGCAGCAGTTAGCTGTCCATCTTCTCTTCGTATACAAACAGTAAGGTCAGGATTCTGCAGTGGTGTAGCCTGCAAGTCTGATCTAGGAGGAAGCATATTGTTAACAACAAAGGTCAGGATTCTGCAGTGGTGTATCCTGCAAGTCTGATCTAGGAGGAAGCATATTGTTAACAACAAAGGTCGGGATTCTGCAGTGATGTATCCTGCAAGTCTGATCTAGGAGGAAGCATATTGTTAACAACAAAGGTCAGGATTCTGCAGTGGTGTATCCTGCAAGTCTGATCTACGAGGAAGCATATTGTTAACAACAAAGGTCAGGATTCTGCAGCGGTGTGTCCTGCAAGTCTGATCTAGGAGGAAGCATATTGAACAAAGGTCAGGATTCTGCAGTGGTGTAGCCTGCAAGTCTGGTCTATGAGGAAGCTTATTGTTAACAACAAAGGTCAGGATTCTGCAGTGGTGTTGCCTGCAAGTCTGATCTAGGAGGAAGCATATTGTTAACAACAAAGGTCGGGATTCTGCAGTGGTGTATCCTGCAAGTCTGATCTACAAGGAAGCATATTGTTAACAAAAAGGTTCAGGATTCTGCAGTGGTGTAGCCTGCAAGTCTGATCTAAGAGGAAGCATATTGTTAACAACAAAGGTCAGGATTCTGCAGTGGTGTAGCCTGCAAGTCTGATCTAGGAGGAAGCATATTGTTAACAACAAAGGTCGGGATTCTGCAGTGGTGTATCCTGCAAGTCTGATCTACGAGGAAGCATATTGTTAACAACAAAGGTCAGGATTCTGCAGTGGTGTGTCCTGCAAGTCTGATCTAGGAGGAAGCATATTGTTAACAACAAAGGTCAGGATTCTGCAGTGGTGTAGCCTGCAAGTCTGATCTAGGAGGAAGCATATTGTTAACAACAAAGGTCGGGATTCTGCAGTGGTGTATCCTGCAAGTCTGATCTAGGAGGAAGCATATTGTTAACAACAAAGGTCAGGATTCTGCAGTGGTGTATCCTGCAAGTGTGATCTACGAGGAAGCATATTGTTAACAACAAAGGTCAGGATTCTGCAGCGGTGTGTCCTGCAAGTCTGATCTAGGAGGAAGCATATTGAACAAAGGTCAGGATTCTGCAGTGGTGCAGCCTGCAAGTCTGATCTATGAGGAAGCTTATTGTTAACAACAAAGGTCAGGATTCTGCAGTGGTGTAGCCTGCAAGTCTGATCTAGGAGGAAGCATATTGTTAACAACAAAGGTTGGGATTCTGCAGTGGTGTATCCTGCAAGTCTGATCTACAAGGAAGCATATTGTTAACAACAAAGTTCAGGATTCTGCAGTGGTGTAGCCTGCAAGTCTGATCTAAGAGGAAGCATATTGTTAACAACAAAGGTCAGGATTCTGCAGTGGTGTAGCCTGCAAGTCTGATCTAGGAGGAAGCATATTGTTAACAACAAAGGTCGGGATTCTGCAGTGGTGTATCCTGCAGGTCTGATCTAGGAGGAAGCATATTGTTAACAACAAAGGTCAGGATTCTGCAGCGGTGTGTCCTGCAAGTCTGATCTAGGAGGAAGCATATTGAACAAAGGTCAGGATTCTGCAGTGGTGTGTCCTGCAAGTCTGATCTAGGAAGAAGCATATTGTTAACAACAAAGGTCAGGATTCTGCAGCGGTGTGACCTGCAAGTCTGATCTAGAAGGAAGCATATTGAAAAAAGGTCAGGATTCTGCAGTGGTGTGTCCTGCAAGTCTGATCTAGGAAGAAGCATATTGTTAACAACAGAGGTCAGGATTCTGCAGTGATGTGTCCTGCAAGTCTGATCTAGGAGGAAGCATATTGTTAACAACAAAGTTCAGGATTCTGCAGTGATGTATCCTGCAAGTCTGATCTAAGAGGAAGCATATTGTTAACAACAAAGGTCAGGATTCTGCAGTGGTGTATCCTGCAAGTCTGATCTAGGAGGAAGCATATTAACAACAAAGGTCAGGATTCTGCAGTGGTGTGTCCTGCAAGCCTGATCTAGGAGGAAGCATATTGTTAACAACAGGGGTCACAGTAAGCTGCCTATCGGGCGCTAGAATCCGCCACATAACACAAGCACTCTGGTCACTCCACGGCAAGTACAAATATGACACAGTCATTGTCCATGCTGGTGTGAACGACCTGAGACGTACCTCCCTGGACTACATGAAAAGAGACATAGAGGAGCTCTCTGATTATGTAGCCCAGGCAGGTATGACCCTGACCCTGAGCAGTATCCTTCCTTCACCAAGAATGATGCCACAATATAGAGACAAGATGATCAGCTTTAACAATTGGCTTAATTTCTGGTGTCATTCAAAGGGGATCCAGTGTCTGTCTGCCTGGGATGACATGCTTGACAAGCCACGCTGCTTCGCAAGGGCGGCTTGCACCTGTCACCCTGGGATTCCGGATATTGGCTAAGGCTCTTGCCACCCCCTAGTGCCTTTTTTAGGCAAGGCTCAAATTCTAAACCTACCACCCTAGAAAACAAAAATGGGAAGAAACTGAGGGTAATGCTGCTCAATGCCAGAAGTCTAAATCTCAAAATGCACGCACTCGAGGCCCTTCTCAGTATGGAGAACATCGATGTCTGTGCTGTAACTGAAACCTGGTTCAAGGCTCCTGAGAGCACCCCGGCACTATCAGGTTTTACCTTATATCATGCGTTCCGGCCCCAAAACCCGGACCACACCACAAAAGGAGGGGTGTATCCATATTCACAAAGGATACCCACACCTCCAGGTTGGTGGCAACGCACGAAGCTTCGGAAACCATCCAGGTGCAACTAACCATAGGCAAAACTGCTCTACAATTTGTTGCATGCTACAGGCCACCCTCTCAAACTCAGGAACCCCACACAGCCTTCCTGAAGACACTGGAGGGTATAAATGTATCTCCAAACACCATCATATTGGGTGACTTCAACTACCCGAATATAGACTGGGAACATTACTCAAGCCCTAACTTTCTAGCCCAACGGTTCCTGGAGTTCATAAATTCAAATGCCATGGAACAGCTAGTCACTGTTCCCACGAGAGGAGAAAATATACTAGATCTCATCATCACAAACCTGGGGACAAAATGCTCCACACCGGAAGTATATCCCTCATTGGTGAGATCTGATCATAAATTATTCTCACTGGAAATCTACATCCCGCCCCCACCCCAAACAAAAAAGACCACAGTGAAGAACTTCTCTAAAGCAAACTTCACACTACTCAAGACTGGTGTGGTATCCTTCAAGGCCCCTGAGCCAGTGGAAACCACAACCCAAGCTGCGGAAGCCCTTACAAATGCCTTCTATGAACACCTCCAGAACTGCATGGACCAGGCAATCCTAAATAAAACCAAGACTCTTTCCACCAAGGGCAAACGTCCAGTCTGGTGGACCCCAGCCATTAACAAACTTTACAATAAGAGGAGAAAGCTGTTACATGATAGAACAAAATCCATAAAAGGGAAGTCACCCCTGATCAGTATTAGTAAAAAAATACGAGCACTCATAAAATTACCTAAGGCCAATTTTGAGAGAAAAATTGCCATGGATTCAAAAGACAATCATAAGGCCTTTTTCAGCTATGTTAGGAACCTGGGTGGAAACTCACAGATATGCTCAGAATTAGTCCAAAATGATACAAAAATCACTGAACCCACAGACATTGCCAACATACTGGCAGACAGGTTCAGTGCAAACTTCACCCTCTCCCCTAAAGGAGAGATAACTATCCCAGCGGAGTGTAGCCTCCCAGACATCTCAAATGCGCAGGTGAAAGCTGCTCTCTCTAAAGCTAAAAACACAGCATCAATGGGACCGGATGGTGTCCTCGGCTGTGTGCTACACGAGCTCAATGAGGAACTAAACCCGCACACAAGGCAGCACGGCAACTGTGGTCCCACTCCACAAAGGCGGTGCCTCTACGGACCCTGGTAATTACCGTCCCATAAGCTTAACAAGTCTAGTCTGCAAAGCTATGGAGAGGATCATAATGGAGCTCATAAACAAAGATATAGGGGACTGGCAGACACTGGAACTGACCCAGTTTGGCTTCGTCAAGGGCATATCATGCCTTTTGTACTTGGTCGACTTCTTCGAAACAGTCACCAAGGCCATTGATGAGGGAAAGGCAGTCCATACAGCCTACCTTGACCTTGCAAAGGCTTTCGACACAATACCCCACTCGGGTATTGTAGAAAAACTTACCAGCTTAAATATAAACCCATATGTCACAAGATGGGTTGCAAACTGGCTTAAGGACAGAACCCACAGGGTTAGAGTTGCTGGCGCTATGTCAGATTCCAAGCCGGTCACAAGTGGTGTCCCACAGGGCTCGGTCCTTGGCCCCCTATTGTTCGGCATCTACTTCTCAGAAGTACAGGCCAACATGGGAGGACTTTGGCTGACAAAGTTTGCAGACGACTGCAAACTGGGCGCCATAGTGGAAAGTGCATCGGACACGGATATCCTTCAGAGGGACTCACGGAAACAGATAGCTGGTGCCAGAGCCATGGCCTGAAGTTAAACGCCAAAAAATGTATAGTCATACCCTTCGGGAAAAAAACAAAGTAACCCCAAGCTACCATATAGGTGGCAATCCACTAAGCACAGAAGAGGTTATCAGGGACCTGGGGACCCAGGTTGACAGTGGCCTTTCTTTTGACACTCACGTTGCTAAAGTGGTTAGAAAGACCTTCTACATTGCCCACCTGATCATGAAGGGATTCACATCCAGATCTAGTGAGGTCATTGTTCCCCTGTACTCTTCACTTATCAGACCAATGATTGAGTACAATGCCCCATTCGGGATGTATCTCACCTGACATCTGCAGCAATTGGAGAGACCCCAAAAGTTCCTCACCAAAAGGATAAAGGGACTCCAAAATCTGTCATATGCTGCCAGATTGAAGAAACTCCAGCTCTATTCAGTCGCATACCGTCTGCTCAGAGGTGACATGTGCCTGACATACAAGGCCATGTCCAACCCGGAATTAATGGACATGCTCCACCTCAAAAATCCAAATCCACCAGAACCACTAGAGCAAGTGACTTAAACCTTAGCACGGATATAAATAGGACATGCTGGAGGGATAGATTTATCTCTCAGAGACTCCCTATGCTGTGGAATAAAATCCCAGTCTATGTTAGGCAGAGCACCTCGCTGGCTCTGTTCAAGAGAAATCTTGACCTGTGGATGGGAGATCGTAGGTTTACCCCGGGAATCATCTCTGGGTCACTGCTGGACAGAGGCACAACAAACTAATGGGCACAGTATTTTTTCATATAAGGGGTGGCGTAAGCCACAAAACTTTCGGCTAGGCTTATAAATGCCTTAGGGCAGATAGCCTAGTATAAACCTATGAACCTATGAACAAAGGTTAGGATTCTGCAGTGGTGTATCCTGCAAGTCTGATCTAGGAGGAAGCATATTGTTAACAACAAAGGTCAGGATTCTGCAGTGGTGTATTCTGCAAGTCTGATCTACGAGGAAGCATATTGTTAACAACAAAGGTCAGCATTCTGCAGTGGTGTATCCTGCAAGTCTGATCTAGGAGGAAGCATATTGTTAACAACAAAAACGCAATCATGGTTCTCCCTCATCAGCAATTGGAGTAAGAGAGGCAGCATTTAAGGGAGGGCACCTAATAATTTGCAAAGAAGGGTTATTAAGCAATGCTAGCTCATATTTTCAAAGCCTGGAAGTAGACAAGTGTTGTGTCTTAATTTTCAGTAACAAAGCCTCAACAGAATGTGGTACAGCCACAAAGGTATTATGGCCCACAGTTAGAGCTGCTGCCATGCCTACCAAATGGGCAGCAACTGCTATCGCTCTCAAACAAGGAGGAAGGGGGACTGCTACTGGATCAAGATTTCTACTGTAGTAAGCAATCGGTCTGTAACCATCATTCCTTCTCTGAGCTAATAATCCCAGTGCTACCTTACTGCATTCACAACAGAAAAGGTACAGTTCTTTAGAATAATCTGGCAATCCTAAGGCTGGTGGATTTAAAAGAAGAGACTTTAACTGGGCAAAAGCTTGTACATGACTTTGTTGCCAGGGGAATATCTGAGGAGTGTCCTCCTTGAGTAATTTTAAGAAAGTTTTTTTTTTACTTCAACATTGTTAGAGAGCCACTGCCTACAGTAGCCTGCTAACCCAAGAAACCCCTAAGTTGTTTTAATGTTGTTGGCCTCAGTGCAGTTTGCATGGCAGTGATTCTGAAGGGTAGAATATGTCATGAATTTTCAGAAATTAAATGCCCTAGATACTGATTCTGAGGTTGCCCAAGTTGAAGTTTAGATTGATTTACTTTAAAGCTTAACTCAGCTAACTTAGAAAAATACTATCAGTCTGACAGCCAGATAAAGAATTAGAAGCTACGAGAAGATCATCTGCATACTGTACTAAAGTACATTTGCAAGGCAGTTGCAATTTGTCCAGTTGCCGTTTTATTTCTCTGGAAAACAATTTGTGTGATTCAACTTATCCCTGAGGCAAGTGAGTCCAAGTATATTGTTGCCCTCTATAGGTAAATGTGAATAGATATTGACTGTCTGGGTGGATCGGAATAGACAAGAATGCTGAGGAGATATCAGTAACAGAAAAGATGGTAGCAGAAGGAGGAATACAACTAAGGATAGTTGCTGGGTTGGGAACAACAGGGAAAACTGGTAATATTACAAATTTACAGCTCTTAAGTCTTGCACAAATCTAGAAGTGTCTCTACCCGGTTTCTTTACAGGCAAGATAGGTGTGTTGCAAGGACTTCTAGTTGGTACAATGATACCCTGCTGTAATAATACTGAAATAATAGGCTCAAATTCAGCTTTTGCCTCTGCAGAAAGTGAAAGGGTGTGTTTGGTTTTAATGTAATTTGAATTTGGGGGATGTCCTTAATAAGACCGACTTCATTTTCATGTGGTGTCTATAGCTGTTTAGAGACTGAATCTAATAATGGTGCATCTAGGGCTTGAGAAGGTTCTGCCTCAGTAAAAATAGAAAAAAAGGACATCTTCATTCAACTGCTGTCGGACTATGCACATTTGCATGGCTAGAGAGTGATCAGGCAGATGTAAATACACTCCCTCAGGTGTACAAAATATTGTGCACTGCAGTTTACAAAGGAGATCTCTTCCTAACAAGTTAAAGCATGCAGAGGTCCGCATAAGAAAAGCATGATTAGCTGTTAATGGTCCAAGTTGAATGGGGACTGAAACAGTCTCTGCGTAGTCTAGAGAGACTCCTGATACCCCACCCCATGCACTGAAGTGGTAGACAGAGGAAGATTTTGGGCAGTTGATGCATTTAGCATGGATCTAGTGGCCCCAATGTCTGTAAGAAAAGGGACATTGGTATTTTGAACTTTAGTATTGACAAAAGGGCCTTTTTGCTTAACATGTACCAATGTAGATAGCTGTAATTCCTGTTCTTGGCTGTCTTAGGCAGTTTTTTGCCAGGCTGTTGGTTGCCTTGAGGTAGTCCATGTAGGAGGTTGCAGCTGTTATCTGATATTATGCAGACCAGATGAGGGGTTTCAAAAGGATTAGTTGTTTGCAGTGTTGGTGCAACTGGCTGCAGAAAAGGACAGTCATCTTTCCAATGGCTACTCTGCCCACAGTTAAAACAAAGGTTAGGGTTGTGGTCCTTCAGGGTCTGATTTTGAGCATTATAAGTTTGGGCATTTGGGAATTGTGGCGGAAATGCTGCCTGTCTAGGTCTGTTTCATCCTCCTCTTCCTCCTTTATTTCTTCCTCTGGAACGGGGGAAAGCATTTAAAATTTGCAGCTGTGCATTAACTAATTGTTCCTGCTGCTCCTTTTTCTCACAGGTAAGGATATCTACTAAGTACTGAACTTGAGGTATGAGCTCATGGAGCCCTAAGCTTGGCCAATTTAAACAGACTTTTATCAACTGATCATGAATAGGGGTAAGCAATCCGTCTACAAAGGTGGCTGAGAGACCACTCACCACCACCCCTTCAGTGGTCTCAGGGCAATCAGAATAGGCTTCAAACACCTCAGTCATATGGCATAAGTAAGAATCTATGAGTTCATCTTCATGTTGTAGGACCACTTTTATACAAGACTAATTAGGGACTGGTGGCACACAACCATTATAGCTTGATGCAAGTGCTCCATGGCGTTCTTAAAAGCCTGAGTATCTGTGTGTTGGGGAGCAGGATCATGTATTTGTGCATGATCCCAAATTCTTTTGAGTAGATCTGGTGAGAGGCCATATTCCAAGATGGCCCTAATTTCTTCCAATGTAGGATTTTGCAATTTGATGTGACATGCAAGAAACTTGGCAGATTTAGCTGAGTTAGTATGAATAGGTGGAATGGAGTCGACCATAGTTTGGAAATGTACAGTGGACCAAGTACGTGCTACATGTATAACAGGAGGTGCTTTGCTGTCTCTGCCATGCACAGGATTAGGAACCTGTTACAGAGGGTGCAGTTCAGTAGCGGGAGAATTTGTTTTAGAGGCAGGTTCATCCTCTGAGGAGGAATTATCATCATCCCTATCTGGAGTAAACTTGTCAGAACCAACATAACCATTCCCGTCTATACTGGCAGGAAGTTGGGTAACAAAATGACGTGAGCATTACTAGTTCGTCAAGAGAAAGGAAATAAAATCTTTTCTTTATGCAGTTTGGGGAAACTGATGTACATTACAGAAGAGTCTGCATCCCCTGTCTGCTTGTCACCAGAACTGGAGGCAGCTGAAGCCTTTTTAGATTGTTTAGAATGCATATGATCTAACAAGAGGGAGTCAACAGAAGGGGGAAAATATTCTGATAATGTCTTGGGAGTGGTGCTCAAGGAAGGGTGTGTTTGAGCCGCGGAGGAGCAGTTGTGGAAGAAGAGGTTCTCTGAGAGGGTGGTGGGGACTGGAAGGAGACAAAACAGTAGAATCTGGGCGATGAGGAGGTTCGGGGATATGGTGGAGGTGGTGCAGTGGGTACTACTAAACTACACAGTCATCCTCCGACGATGACTCCTGGTTAAGCTGCATTTTCTGAAGTTCTCTAAGAGGCTAAAGTCCAGAATCCTCCCATCCCTTAAGAACTGCACGCAGAAGACGATTGACTGTCTTATTTGCAGCTTGTAATTGAGACTTTAGCTTTGCAGTGTTATGTTTCAAACTACGGATAATAGATTCCTTTTCCCTATCTTGAGATTCTATTTGCCAAGTATTAAAAGCTGGCCAGCAGCTAGCAGGGACTTTGTTGCCCTTTTCTTTAAGTCGTTTTTGTAAATTTAATAAAATATCTTTATCAACAGTTCTTGCAGGGGGAAAGGTTAGTTTACCACCATTTTTTGTCAATTCACACCATTTATCTAAGTACAAACAACTATCTTTAGAACATTTAAAATACATATGCCTGGCAGGTATCCCTTGCTCAGGTTCTTTTAAAGATCCCACACTCACTCCAGTCTAAAAAGATTTTACAATGTTAATACAAAAGTAAAAAAATATCCCACACTCATACTAAACCCACAAGCATGCAGAAAAATGACACTTACCTATGACCATCTGCAAATCTGCCAAGAGAGAAAGCAAACAGAGAGGAGAAAGGGTGCGGTTGTGATCTCATTCCTAAGAAAAATGATAAGCATTGGTTTAAATTTGTCATTCTAGAAAAAGTAAACAGAAAAGTTCACCTTGAAAAGAGAGAACTTTATTGGCATTTGTTCCTTAATGCGACCAATTATCCAGGATTGAAAGAGCAAGTCTGTATTACTAGTGTACTGAAATTAAAAGCTTTCCAAAGATGGTTTTAAAAGCATATTAGAAACCCATTCCAATAACCTCATTTGTATAAGTTTATGTATTTATAAGCAGTTTGTATTGGTTCATTTGTTCACTTTATTTTTAATTGTAATATAATGATTTGATTTTTACTTGTTTAGAGAAGGGAAGTGTTCACTTAAAAAACAACTCTATTGGTTGTTAATGAATATTAAGTATTTTGTAATTGGTTTATTGGTACCTGGAGTAAAGAGTGGATTACAGCTGTAAGATGAGGGGGGTATGTTATTAAACGATGATTCTTACTGGCTTTTAGTGGAAGTTACGTACTCCATGATTGGCTTATTTAACTGACGTTTAAAAATGAATAGTATCTGATGAAGTTTTGGCATTGTACAAGACAAAAGCCCTAATTTGTTAAGGTTTTATTATTTTTAAGTGTGTTTATAAAGAGTGTTGGTTGTATTCAAAGCATTTCAAAGACACCCGGAATGAGAGCCCTGGATTTCTTCCTTTTGGAGTCAGATTCTGTGCTTCGATCTCTGCTATAAGCAGCACATGAAAGCACAGCGATTGTTATCCCACTCCATAAGGGGGGGAGCCACCACGGACCCCGGGAACTACTGCCCCATTAGCTTGACGAGCCTGGTCTGCAAGGCCATGGAACATATCATCATGGGACTTATAAACAAAGATATTGGTATTCTCCAAACTCTGGACCCCACCCAGTTCGGGTTTGTAAAAGGCAGATCATGTCTCCTAAACCTGATAGACTTTTTTAAAGCAGTCACCAAAGCCGTAGACGAGGGTAAGGTGGTTCACACAGCCTATCTAGATCTTGCCATGGCTTTCACCACCATCCCCCACTCTGGAATTATAGATAAACTCACTAAACTAGGTATAAATCCCTATGTCACCAGATGGGTTGCCAACTGGCTCACTGACAGAACCCACACTGTGAAAGTAGCAGACTCCGACTTCAGACCAGTGACAAGTGGAGTACCACAGGGTTCAGTCCTAGGTCCTCTCCTGTTTGATATCTATTTCTCTGAAGTACAGGCTAATGCAGAAGGTCTTTGGCTAACGAAGTTTGCAGATGACTGCAAACTAGGAGCCATAATCGAAACTCCTAACGATGTGCACATCCTACAAAAGGGCCTTACTGAGACAGATGCCTGGTGTCAAAGCCATGACCTCAAGCCCAATGCCGAAAACTGCATTGTCATCCCCTTTGGTAAAAACTCTGTACCCATGAACTACAACATAGGTGGTAGTATACTTAACACCGAAAGTGTGGTAAGAGACCTTGGGACACAGGTTGACAGTAGTCTTTCCTTTGATAATCACATCGCCAAAGTAGTCAGGAAATCCTTCTATGTGGCACACCTCATCACAAAAGGTTTCTCATCCAGAAAAAAAAAGAGGTCATTGTTCCCCTCTGCTCATCACTCTTTAGACCCATTATAGAGTACAACGCCCCTTTTGGTATGTACCTCACAAGACATTTACAACAACTGGAAAGGCCGCAGAAATACCTCACAAGGAGGATTACCAGCCTCAAACAGATGCCCTACACAGACCGTCTCAAAAAACTCCAGCATATCGCCTACTCAGAGGTGATCTCTGCCTAACATACAAAGTTATGTCAAACCCAGAGCTGTTGGACATGCTCCACTTAAAGAAATCCCAATCACTCTGAGATACACGCTCAAGGGACCTAAACCTTGTCACCACAGTAAACAGAACATGCCGGAAGGATAGATTCCTGTCCCAGAGAATTCCCATACTCCGGAATAAACTACCTATCTATATAAAAAAAAATCTCCTCATTAGCACTCTTCAAGAAAAATCTTGATGATTGGATGGGAAATAGGAAAGTCACCCCGGGGATCACTTTTGTGGCTCTGCTAGACAGTGGCACAAGAAAATAATTTTCTTGGGTGGCAAAAGCCAGGGTACCTTTTTGGCTGGGCTTGTATAGGCCCTAGGGCTGATAGCCTAGTACCTGCCTATGAGCCAGTGAACCTGTCTTTCTTACATGTGCTATCTACAAATGGGTCTGAGGACTGCTGCTATGACAATTGCTGACCACCTTTTGGCCACAGTTATTTGACATGGTCTCTCTTACTGACATCTTAAATTGGTTCCATTCAGACTTCACATCCCTGATGTCCCCTGGTACATGCAGCTCTTCTAAAGATAGGAGTTGAAGTCTACTCACACAGAAACATTGGCAAGGTGTTCTCGGGCACCCTCAGTATATGTTTGAGTTTCCCATGCCCACCGATTTCCTAACTCCTTACCTGATGGCAGCCACTTGACAGCTTAACACCTTGTTGAGGTGGGTGCCCAGAACACATGAAAACAGAGCAGGTGACACGACAATAGAGCCAGTCATTGATTAGTGGCCCAAGGTCCTCAGGTGCCAAGTACACTTATGACCGTCCTTGTCTTTGAACATTCTAATTAAGGACCATCCTGCACTAGCACAAAAGTTCAAAAGCAATTAACTATTTTGATTCGGATCAGGCCATCTGTTTCTCCCTGTTATACCCCACCAGGTGTCTTCGTCATTCCTCTCTGACCACTGAAGTCTCCCAGTGGAACTATGGAATTCATATGTGGTTCCCTGCTGAGCTCTACAGTCACATGGTCTTTAAGAAGGCTGACTGTGCTAGCTGTTAGGAGCATGTGCGTAAATAACAGGCAACAGACTTGCAAATATCCCCAGCTACCTGCCCCCTCCTCTCCTGAGTGTCACCTCCAGGCTAGGAGAGTACAAGAGAGACCAGACACAAAGTCATGAAGTCTTATTCAGGAATCAGTACTTTGTATCTAGTTAAGGCAATTTACATTTATTTGATACTTTTGAAATTTTATCAAAATGGCGCAGTAGTGCAGCGGTAACATTGTTGCCTCACAGCAACAGGTTCTCCAGTTTGATTCTTGGCTGGGGTGTCTTCTGTGTGGAGTCTGTATATCCTCCCTGCATTCATGTGTGATTCCTCTGGGTGATCCAGTTTCCTCCCACGTTAGAAAGATATGCATCTGGAGCATTTCTCCCCAGGCCTCTGCTCAAAATTGGCTTTGTTCCAAGTTGGACTTTCACGGTTAACAAATGTTAAATACATTTCCTACTGATGGTCTTTATCCTTTCCCAGTCCTAAGGTGAAATTCCGTATCCAAGAACCATTTTCCACTGCTTTGATCTTATCCATGGTGTTCCATCTTACACTTGATGCCCTCATATTTCTTCTTGTATATATGAGCCCACATGAGGGCGTTCTTTTTTGAGGGCCTTAGCCTGGTCAGGCTTCATGGGTTATACAGCCACCAGGATCTTACAAGCAAATATCGCTCCCAGGCCTGCCACTAAGACTGGATCCTGCTATCCTGCTGTGGGTGAAGTGCTTAGATTCCTTAAACTAACCTTCATGGGGAAATTGCAAAATACATTTTGCTTGACCACTTTGCAAAGACTGGGCCTACAAAAAGTATACAGATCCAGGCTGTATACTTTAAAGACCATAGTGACATCCCAGGAGGGGCTAATTTGGAGTGAAAACAGGTTGATCTGAGATCTAAATTAGATGGGTGATGACATATATTCACCTGAGGTATGTGGACAAAGTCTGTTTAATGGGGATACTGTTATCCTCCCACCAGTTCTGGGTGATGTAGTTGAGCTTCTTGATGGTCTTCAGCTTTAAGCTTAGTATGAACCCATGAACTTATAAATAGTACCCAAATGGTTGCTGTGTGAGAGAAGTAGTAGCCCCAGTGTCCAGGAATGTCTGTATGTACTGGTCCTAGCCCTAGTGTCCAGTAATACCTGTATGTACAGGAATTAATATCCAGATTCAAGAACAGGGGATATCAAGCGGGTGATATTACTAGGGCCAGTCGGTTCGCTAATCAACAAGATAGGTCACAGTTGTCGTTATATCATGCTAAGGGTACAGACAAATCTCAGGAGCCTAGGCTGGTTACTACTTATGGCAGAAACACCAGGAGTTTTAGGAACATCATTCAAAGACATTGGCATTTATTACAGTCAGATGACACATTAAATAATTATATCAAGGATCGGTGTTCTTATTCCTTTCGGAAGGGGCGGTCATTGGGATCCTTATTTAGTCATTACAAAAGGGTATATAACCATATTTCCAATTCAACTGTACAAACAACATTAACTGGACAATTCATACTGGGTTGCTATCCATGTGGCCATTGCTCATATTGTCCAAGGGTGCTAAAGTCAGACAGTTTCACTTCTCACAATTCTCCACGTTTATAATGTTTCATTTTTTGCCAATTGCAGTACCAGTTGGGTTATTTATTTAGTCCAATGTAGCTGTCAGGCAATTTATGTGGGACAAACTTCCTGACCCTTTTACCACATAAGGAGTGGTTCTGGCCCAGAAATTGTAGTTATTGGCCGTTTGGGCAGTTTTTCCATCTCTCTCAACTTTCTGATTTAAAAGCCCACATTTGCACTTGTTTCCCCCCTTTCCTATTACTAATTTAGTCCAGATACAGATTCTTACTTTTAGCACTTGAATTTGCTTATTCGTGATCAGCACTTGTTCAGAACGTGTAAGCACTAAATAAGCTACTAATTACTACAGCACTCAACCTTCCTCATTACCTAGAGGAAAACAGTTTTTGTACTTACTTTCCTCACTTGCTTAGAGAAAAACAGCTCTTGTACTCACTTTCCTCACTTGTCTAAAGGAAAATAGTTTTTTTTCAGTCATGTCCAAGGGTCAGCTCCCAGTGTTCTCTCCTGTCTATCTGATGAATCTGGGCATCTTGGGGCAATGTAGCAATTGCCTCATGTACACAGACAGCCCTCTCCTCTTACCACCCAACACCACAACCTGTGAGAGATGCACTTATCTAGCCAAACTGGAGGTAAAGCTCTCTCCAATCAAGACTGAACTTGACAGTCAAGAGGAGAAGGTAAACACTTGCACCACACCACACTCATCACATAGTCTCACTAAATCTACACCACCAAAATCCACACATAGAAACACAAAAACATTTGCGGAGGCTCTCAATAATAATGTGCTCAAGTAACAGAGACCTCCAAAGCAGAAATGCAAGCAACCTCCAACCCCCAACACAACCCAAATGACACATAGCCCGCAGACTCAGTGTGCCACTCAACCACAGACAATAAGGCAAAACAACGTACCCAACATACTAGTCATAGGCGACTCTATAGTCAGGCACACTGATGTCCCACTCACCAGGCTAAACAAGGAGAAGGTTACTGTCAGCTGCCTGTCTGGTGCCAGGATATGCCAAATAACCCACGCACTCAGGTCACTCCACAACAAGTACAAATATGACTCTGTTATTGTTCATGTTGGTGTGAACGACCTGAGACGTGCCTCCCTGGACTACATCAAAAGAGACATGGAAGAGCTCTCCGATCTTGTAGCCCAGGCAGGTATGGAAGAGCTCTCTGATCTTGTAGCCCAGGCAGGTATGACCCTAGCCCTGAGTAGCATTCTGCCATCACCCAGAATGATGCCGCAGTACAAGGACAAAATGATTGACTTCAACAATTGGCCAAGCTTCTGGTGCCATTATAAAGGGACCCAGTATCTGTCTGCCTGGAATGACATGGTCGACAGACCACGATGCTTTGCCAGAGATGGCCTGCACCTGTCACCCCTGGGATTCCGGATACTGGCTAAGGTTCTTGCCGCCCCTATAGTGCCTTTTTTAGGCAAGGTTCAAATGACAAATTCACCACCGTAACAGGAAAAGGCAAGCAAAAACTGAGGGTGATGCTACTGAATGCTAGAAGTCTAAATCTCGAAATGCATTCACTTGAGGCACTCCTTAAAATGGAGAACATCGATATCTGTGCATTGATTGAGAAATGGTTCAAGGCTCCAGAGAGCACCCCTGCACTACCAGGCTATAAATCATACCACACTTTTCGGCCATGTAACCTGGACCGGAACACCAAAGGCAGAGGTGTGTCCATATTCATTTAGCATATCCACACCTCCAGGCTAGTTGCTCAGCATAATGCAGCCGAGGTTATCCAAGTGCAACTAACTCTGGGCAAAACTGCAATCCAAATTGTAGCTTGCTACAGATCACCCACCATGCCCCAGGATTCCCACTCCTCTTTTCTTGATGTACTGGAAAATATTAGGGTTCAGCCAAACACCCTAATAATGGGTGATTTCAACTACCCCACCATAAACTGGGAAAAACTACTCATGTACCAACTCCTTCGCTCAACGCTTTCTGGAGTTCATAAACTCCAATGCCCCCACCAGGGGCAACAATATCCGAGATCTAGTCATTACCAATATGAGTGACCGATGTTCCACACCTGAAGTCAACGCCTCATTGGTCCGATCCGACCATAAGCTAATTACCCTAGATATCCACATCCTGCCTCTACCCCCATTAAGGAAACCATGGTAAAAAATTTCTCCAAAGCCAACTTCATGCTTCTTAAGACAGAAGTGGTGAACTTCATGACACCCATGCAGATGGACAATACAGTTATGACTACTGAATCCTACACAATTGCACTTTATAAGCACTTACATGAGTGCATGGATCATGCTATCCCAAACAGAACCAAGTCGCTATCCTCCAAAAAAAGGAAGCCAATCTGGTGGTCCCCTGCCGTAAACAAACTGTACAACAGAAGGAAGAAACTCTTGCAAAAGAGAGTAAAATCCCACAAGTGGAGGAGCTCCCTGGTCAGCCTCAGTAAGAAGCTGCGATCCCTGATAAAATCATCCAAAGCTAGTTACGAAAACAAAATTGCCACTGATTCTAAAGACAACCACAAAGCATTCTATAGCTATGTCATTCATATCCTCTATGCCGGATGGCAATGGACCTGTGGAATGTGGCCCTGAATCTCAACATTCAACTTCAGGCCAGATTTGTACCAGGAAAAGAAAATTCTCTAGCAGACACCTTAAGCAGAACTACCACGGATGCTCACGAATGGATGCTGCATCCAGATATCTTCAAAGCCATAACAAAGAAATGGGGACTACCACAGATAGACCTGTTCGCCTCCCCACACAACCACCAATTGAAGAAATTCTGCACAAGAGCATATCACCCACTTGCTTGGAGGGTGGACTCCCTTTCCTTCAGCTGGAAAAACCTGATAGCATATGCATTTCCACCTCTTCCCTTGATGTACAAAGTTCTACTGAAGATCAGAGAGGATCAGCCAAGGGTAATTCTGATAGCTCCAGACTGGCCGAGGCAACATTGGTACCCGCTACTGAGGAGCATGTCTCGGACACACGCATGGCCACTACCTCTATGCCCCTTACTACTAACACAGGACAACTACAAGATCCTACATCCAAACTTGAAAACACTGCAGGTGGCTGCTTGGAATATTGCATAAAACAAAATAACCCAGGTTTATCTCAGAGGGTTAAGGACATTATCCTGGAGGCACGCCGACCCTCCACAAGGAAGACTTATTCAGCCAAGTGGAAAAGATACCTCATTTGGAGTGCAGCAAAAGGAGAAAATGTCTCATTGGCAAACATAGCACACATCCTGGAATATTTAGCAGAGCTGTTCCACAATGGCCTGTCTTACTCCTCCATTAAGATTCATGCATCAGCAATTTCAGCAGAATACAACATGGATCCTCCTGTCTTCTCTCATCCTCTACTCAGGCAATTCTTGAGAGGAATCAAAAATGTAAAACCTCCAAGGAAACCACCTTTACCTACATGGGATCTCAACTTTGTGCTGGAAAAGTTAACACTTCCCCCTTTTGAACCAGCAGCAACAGCAGAATTACAATTCTTGTCTTGGAAAACTGCTTTCCTGCTAGCAATTACTTCAGCAAGAAGGGTATCTGAGTTACAGGCATTAATGGCAGTACAACCCTTCCTTATCTTCCATCAGGACAGAGTCTCTCTGAGAACTAACCCTACCTTTATGCCAAAAGTGGTCTCCAGAGTATCATTGAACCAAGCGATTCATTTACCTACATTCTTCCCCAACCCACAGAACATGGGGGAAAGACTGCTACATACCTTGGATGTACACAGACAATTACGCTACTATCTGGACAGAACTAAGACCAGCAGAAAAACTGACCAGCTTCTGGTAGCATATGCAACAGGAATGCAAGGAAAAGCAACTTCAAAACAGACAATCTCAAAATGGATAGGAAATTGCATTCGACTGTACTTTCCTGTAATCATGGCTGCACAGGTAAAAACCACACTCTCCAAAGCCAAGAACACAGCATCCATGGGACCTGACAACATCCCAGGCTGCGTTCTACATGAACTACAGAACGAACTGGCACCCCACCTAAGTACCATGTTCAATCATAGCCTCACCTCAGGCTTTGTGCCTGCTGAATGGCACACAGCAACTGTTATCTCACTCTACAAGGGGGGAGCCACCACGGACCCTGGGAACTACCGTCCCATTAGCCTGACGAGCCTGGTCTGCAAGGCCATGGAACGTATCATCATGGAACTTATAAACAAAGACATTGGTAATCTCCAAACCCAGGATCCCAGCCAGTTCGAGTTTGTAAAAGGCAGATCATGTCTCCTAAACCTGGTAGACTTCTTTGAAGCAGTCACCAAAGCCGTAGACAAGGGTAAGGTGGTTCACACAGCCTATCTAGATCTTGCCAAGACTTTCAACACCATCCCCCACTCTGGAATTATAGATAAACTCACTAAACTAGGTATAAATCCCTGTGTCACAAGATGGGTTGCCAACTGGCTCACTGACAGAACCCACACTGTGAAAGTAGCAGACTCCAAATCCGACTTCAGACCAGTGACAAGTGGAGTACCACAGGGTTCAGTACTGGGTCTTTTCCTGTTTGGTATCTACTTCTCTGAAGTGCAGGCTAACACAGAAGGTCTTTGGCTAATGAAGTTTGCAGATGACTGCAAACTAGGAGCCATAATCGAAACTCCTAACAATGTGGACATCCTACAAAAGGGCCTCACTGAGACAGATGCCTGGTGTTAAAGCCATGGCCTCAGGCTCAATGCCAAAAAGTGCATTGTCATCCCCTTTGGTAAAAACTGTGTACCCATGAACTACAACATAGGCAGTAGTATACTTAACACTGAAAGTGTGATAAGAGACCTTGGGACACAGGTGGACAGTAGTCTCTCCTTTGATAATCACATCGCCACAGTACTCAGGAAATCCTTCTACGTGGCATACCTCATCACAAAAGGTTTCTCATCCAGAAAAAAAGAGGTCATTGTTCCCCTCTACTCATCACTCATTAGACCCATTATAGAGTGCAACACCCCTTTTGGTATGTACCTCACAAGACATCTACAACAACTGGAAAGGCCGCAGAAATACCTCACAAATAGGATTACCAGCCTCAAACAGATGCTCTACACAGACCGTCTTAAAAAACTCCAGCTTTACTTTGTCGCATATCGCATACTCAGAGGTGATCTCTGCCTAACATACAAAGCTATGTCAAACCCAGAACTGTTGGACATGCTCCACTTAAAGAAATCCCAATCCCTCCGAGCTACACGCTCTAGGGACCTAAACCTTGTCACCACAATAAACAGAACATGCCAAAGGGATAGTTTCCTGTCCCATAGACTTCCCATACTCTGGAATAAACTACCTATCTATATCAAACAAAGCTCCTCATTAGCACTCTTCAAGAAAAATCTTGATGATTGGATGGGAAATAGGAAATTCACCTCGGGGATCACCTCTGTGGCTCTGCTCGACAGTGGCACAGGAAGATAATTTTCTTGGGTGGCAAAAGCCAGGGTACCTTTTTGGCTGGGCTTGTATAGGCCCCAGGGCCGATAGCCTAGTACCTACCTATGAACCTATAAACATATACTCAAACATTCAACAGGGATTTTTAGCTTCATGGTCATTGACCATATCAGGTTCAGGAGTAATGAGGTTCATGTATGAACTATTAACGAACAAAGAAAAAATGTGGATAATTAAACTGGGAGCCTTATTTTCACCTGGGTTGAATGACCAATTCTAAAATATTTTGTAATGGATCATTATTTTATGTCTATTATGAATTATACAGATATTTTGTGATATTGAAATATTTTGTTATATTTGTCATGTAATCTGTAATATTTTTTCATTCGAGGGAGCTGCCATATTGCATATAAGGGCTTGTAAATTTATAATTTATACATGTATTTTTTGATGTGTGGTTGCTGAGGAAGGCTTTTGCCGAAACCAGTATGACCTCATTGGTCTAAACATTTTTTTAGTCTTCATGGAATAAAACTTTTTTGGTGGACGTGGATTTTGGGTGCTGGCTCTTTCTTTTTTGGTTTGTTCATATGGTACAGCCATGCACCAGCCATACGTGCAGGTACTTTGCTTGTACTGGTCCTAGCCCCAGTGTCCAGTAATACCTGTATGTACTGGTCCTAGCCCCAGTGTCCAGTAATGCCTGTATGTACTTGTCCTAGCCCCAGTGTCCAGTAATACCTGCATGGTACTTAAATCAGACTTTTTGGTTTGTTCTGTCTGGCATAAAATACTATAGTTTGAGGCATTAACTAGATTTATCATTCGGACCTTTCACTTTCAAATGATAGGACAGTAGCCAAACTGACAGATGCACCCGGTAATTTTAATGTTTGCCTGTTACACAGTAATACCTGTTCTGTCTTTGCCAGTCTTTCATTCAGACTTGTTATATTCTTCCTTTGTCGTGTCCTGCCTTTCAGTGGTCCCCCTTTTTCTTTTAATCTGCACTGCCTGTCAGACGCTATCACTCTTATTTGCTATAACCCACTTATTTACTATAACCCACTTATTTACTATGACCCACTTATTTACTATAACCCACTGTCTGGGAGTTTTAACAAGCTGCACTACCTGTATCCTATAACCCACTTATTTACTATAACCCACTTATTTACTATGACCCACTTATTTACTATAACCCACTTATTTACTATGACCCACTTATTTACTATAACCCACTGTCTGGGAGTTTTAACAAGCTGCACTACCTGTATCATATAACCCACTTATTTACTATAACCCACTTATTTACTATGACCCACTTATTTGCTATGACCCACTTATTTACTATAACCCACTGTCTGGGAGTTTTAACAAGCTGCACTACCTGTATCCTATAACCCACTTATTTACTATAACCCACTTATTTACTATGACCCACTTATTTACTATAACCCACTGTCTGGGAGTTTTAACAAGCTGCACTACCTGTATCCTATAACCCACTTATTTACTATAACCCACTTATTTACTATGACCCACTTATTTACTATAACCCACTTATTTACTATAAGCCACTTATTTACTATAAGCCACTTATTTACTGTAACCCACTTATTTACTGTAACCCACTTATTTACTATGACCCACTTATTTACTATGACCCACTTATTTACTATAACCCACTGTCTGGGAGTTTTAACAAGCTGCACTACCTGTATCCTATAACCCACTTATTTACTATAACCCACTTATTTACTATGACCCACTTATTTACTATAACCCACTGTCTGGGAGTTTTAACAAGCTGCACTACCTGTATCCTATAACCCACTTATTTACTATAACCCACTTATTTACTATGACCCACTTATTTACTATAACCCACTGTCTGGGAGTTTTAACAAGCTGCACTACCTGTATCCTATAAGCCACTTATTTACTATAACCCACTTATTTACTATGACCCACTTATTTACTATGACCCACTTATTTACTATAACCCACTTATTTACTATAACCCACTTATTTACTATGACCCACTTATTTACTATAACCCACTGTCTGGGAGTTTTAACAAGCTGCACTACCTGTATCCTATAAGCCACTTATTTACTATAACCCACTTATTTACTATGACCCACTTATTTACTATAACCCACTTATTTACTATAACCCACTGTCTGGGAGTTTTAACAAGCTGCACTACCTGTATCATATAACCCACTTATTTACTATGACCCACTTATTTACTATAACCCACTTATTTACTATGACCCACTTATTTACTATAACCCACTATCTGGAAGTTTTAACAAGCTGCACTACCTGTATCCTATAAGCCACTTATTTACTATAACCCACTTATTTACTATGACCCACTTATTTACTATGACCCACTTATTTACTATAACCCACTGTCTGGGAGTTTTAACAAGCTGCACTACCTGTATCCTATAACCCACTTATTTACTATAACCCACTTATTTACTATAACCCACTTATTTACTATAACCCACTGTCTGGGAGTTTTAACAAGCTGCACTACCTGTATCCTATAACCCACTTATTTACTACAAGCCACTTATTTACTATAACCCACTTATTTACTATAACCCACTGTCTGGGAGTTTTAACAAGCTGCACTACCTGTATCCTATAACCCACTTATTTACTATGACCCACTTATTTACTATGACCCACTTATTTACTATAACCCACTTATTTACTATGACCCACTTATTTACTATAACCCACTGTCTGGGAGTTTTAACAAGCTGCACTACCTGTATCCTATAACCCACTTATTTACTATGACCCACTTATTTACTATAACCCACTTATTTACTATGACCCACTTATTTACTATAACCCACTGTCTGGGAGTTTTAACAAGCTGCACTACCTGTATCCTATAACCCACTTATTTACTATAACCCACTTATTTACTATGACCCACTTATTTACTATAACCCACTTATTTACTATGACCCACTTATTTACTATAACCCACTATCTGGAAGTTTTAACAAGCTGCACTACCTGTATCCTTTCTTACAACTGCTTACACACTTCGCCTCTTATCCGGCCCAATGGAGTTTCACTTTTTTTGCCACCAGTCAATAAAGTTTCCAGTGTTCACTCATAAGTCAGTGTTTTTTAATTAGACATTTCAGTATTGTAATACTATTCCAGATTGTTTATTTACTAAGTTTAGAAACAACATGGATATTATATGTCAGCCTCAGTCTTAGCAAAAAAATTAAAAGCTCTGCAAAGTCTGGTTAAGGTGCTTCTCCCTTTTGTAAGTTAACTTCATACAGTTTCCATTAGACCCATTATAGAATACAACGCCCCATTTGGTATGTACCTCTCAAGACATCTGCAAAAACTGGAAAGGCCTCAGAAATACCTCACTAAAAAATCACAGGCCTAAAGCAGATGCCCTACGCTGACCGCCTTAAAAAACTCCAGCTATACTCTGTCGCATATCGTCTACTCAGAGGCGATCTCTGCTTAACATACAAGGCCATGTCAAACCGAGAGCTGTTGGACATGCTACACTTAAAGAAATCCCAATCCCTCAGAGCTACACGCTCCAGGGATCTAAACCTTGTCATCACAATAAACAAAACATGCTGGAGGGATAGGTTCCTGACCCAGAGACTCCCCAGACTCTGGAATAGATTGCCCATACATATCAAGCAGAGTGCCTCTTTGGACCTCTTCAAGAGGAACCTTGACGATTGGATGGGAGAAAGGAAATTCACCCCAGGGATCATGTCAGTTGCCCTGCTAGACAGGGGTCCAGGAAAGTAAATAATGTGGGAAGAAATAGCCAGGGAATTGTTATGGCTAGGCTTGTATAGGCCCTAGGGCTGATAGCCTAGTACCAACCTATGAACCTATAAACCTATGAACAACATTGTCTGAGCCACAGGAGGATTAACTCTTAGCTTTGCCTCCTGGATTCAAGCTGAAGACTATGGGTCTGAAATATTTGCATGTTCTCCGCTCATGTTTGATGGAAGGTAAACGAAATTCCCTTTTGTAAATATGCTAATAACTTACAAATATCTCACTAAGTTAAACCTGAGTTTATGTTAAATCATTCGAACCTTGTAGAGTCCGTGGTTCTCATTTTCCCTGGACTTTTATATTTTTACATTCCCTAATCCACTGACTTGTAGTTTGATGTTCTTCATGTTTCATTGTTGCAGTCATTACATTTAGGTAATCTGCTGGCAGGTTGCCCTCAGTCGGCCTGAATATCAAAGTCTTGGGTCCTGCGTCGGTTGCTGTCTCCTCTTCCATGATGTCAGGTTGTCAGGGGTATAAAACATGCAGCCGACACCATTTTCTTCAGTCTTTCTTGCCGTGCAGTGCCCGAAGCAAAAGCAGTTCGCAAGTGCCGGTCGGCCGACTCCTGAACTTTTCGCATTCGAGTTTCAGAACCAAAGTCTTCAATTCATAGGTTCATAGGTTTATACTAGGCTATCTGCCCTAAGGCATTTATAAGCCTAGCCCAAAGTTTTGTGGGTTACGCCACCCCTTATATGAAAAAATACTGTGCCCCTTAGTTTGTTGTGCCTCTGTCCAGCAGTGACACAGAGATGATTCCCGGGGTAAACCTACGATCTCCCATCCACAGGTCAAGATTTCTCTTGAACAGAGTCAGCGAGGTGCTCTGCCTCACATGGACCGGGATTTTATTCCACAACATAGTGAGTCTCTGAGTGATAAATCTATCCCTCCAGCACGTCCTATTTATATCCGTGCTAAGGTTTAAGTCGCTTGCTCTAGTGGTTTTGGTGGATTTGGATTTTTTGAGGTGGAGCATGTCCATTAATTCCGGGTTGGACATGGCCTTGTATGTCAGGCACATGTCACCTCTGAGCAGACGGTATGCCACTGAATAGAGCTGGAGTTTCTTCAATCTGGCAGCATATGACAGATTTTGGAGTCCCTTTATCCTTTTGGTGAGGAACTTTTGGGGTCTCTCCAATTGCTGCAGATGTCGGGTGAGATGCATCCCAAATGGGGCATTGTACTCGATCATTGGTCTGATAAGTGAAGAGTACAGGGGAACAATAACCTCACTAGATCTGGATGTGAATCCCTTCATGATCAGGTGGACAATGTAGAAGGTCTTTCTAACCACTTTAGCAACGTGAGTGTCAAAAGAAAGGCCACTGTCAACCTGGGTCCCCAGGTCCCTGATAACCTCTTATGTGCTTAGTGGATTGCCACCTATATGGTAGCTTGGGGTTACCTTGTTTTTCCCGAAGGGTATGACTATACATTTTTTGGCGTTTAACTTCAGGCCATGGCTCTGGCACCAGCTATCTGTTTCCGTGAGTCCCTTCAGAAGGATATCCATGTCCGATGCACTTTCCACTATGGCACCCAGTTTGCAGTCGTCTGCAAACTTTGTCAGCCAAAGTCCTCCCATGTTGGCCTGTACTTCTGAGAAGTAGATGCCGAACAATAGGGGGCCAAGGACCGAGCCCTGTGGGACACCACTTGTGACCGGCTTGGAGTCTGACATAGCGCCAGCAACTCTAACCCTGTGGCTTCTGTCCTTAAGCCAGTTTGCAACCCATCTTGTGACATATGGGTTTACATTTAAGCTGGTAAGTTTTTCTACAATACCCGAGTGGGGTATTGTGTCGAAAGCCTTTGCAAGGTCAAGGTAGGCTGTATGGACTGCCTTTCCCTCATCAATGGCCTTGGTGACTGTTTTGAAGAAGTCGACCACGTTCAAAAGGCATGATCTGCCCTTGACAAAGCCAAACTGGGTCGGGTCCAATGTCTGCAAGTCCCCTATATCTTTGTTTATGAGCTCCATTATGATCCTCTCCATAGCTTTGCAGACTAGACTTGTTAAGCTTATGGTGCGGTAATTACCAGGGTCCGTAGAGGCACCGCCTTTGTGGAGTGGGACCACAGTTGCCGTACGCCACTCCTTGGGCACGTATCCTGTGGTAAGGCTGAGATTAAACAGCTGCCTTATGTGCGGGTTTAATTCCTCATTTAGCTCGTGTAGCACACAGCCGGGGACACCATCCGGTCCCATTGATGCTGTGTTTTTAGCTTTAGAGAGAGCAGCTTTCACCTGCGCATTTGAGATGTCTGGGAGGCTACACTCCGCTGGGATAGTTATCTCTCCTTTAGGCTGGGAGACTGGTGTGAAGTTTGCACTGAACCTGTCTGCCAGTATGTTGGCAATGTCTGTGGGTTCAGTGATTTTGTATCATTTTGGACTAATTCTGAGCATATCTGGGAGTTTCCACCCAGGTTCCTAACATAGCTGAAAAAGGCCTTATGATTGTCCTTTGAATTCATGGCAATTTTTCTCTCAAAATTGGCCTTAGTTGATTTTATGAGTGCTCATATTTTTTACTAATAATGATCAGGGGTGACTTCCCTTTTATGGATTTTGTTCTATCATGTAATAGCTTTCTCCTCTTATTGTAAAGTTTGTTAATGGCTGGGGTCCACCAGACTGGACGTTTGCCCTTTGTGGAAAGAGTCTTGGTTTTATTTGGGATTGCCTGATCCATGCAGTCCTGGAGGTGTTCATAGAAGGCATTTGTAAGGGCTTCCGCAGCTTGGGTTGTGGTTTCCACTGGCTCAGGGGCCTTGAAGGATACCACACCAGTCTTGAATAGTGTGAAGTTTGCTTTAGAGAAGTTCTTCACTGTGGTCTTTTTTGTTTGGGGTGGGGGCGGGATGTGGATTTCCAGTGAGATTAGTTTATGATCACATCTCACCAATGAGGGATATACTTCCGGTGTGGAGCATTTTGTCCCCATGTTTGTGATAATGAGATCTAGTATATTTTCTCCTCTCATGGGAACAGTGACTAGCAGTTCCATGGCATTTGAATTTATGAACTCCAGGAACCGTTGGGCTAGAAAGTTAGGGCTTGAGTAATGTTCCCAGTCTATATTCGGGTAGTTGAAGTCACCCAATATGATGGTGTTTGGAGATACATTTATACCCTCCAATGTCTTCAGGAAGGCTGTGTGGGGTTCCTGAGTTTGAGAGGGTGGCCTGTAGCATGCTACAATTTGTAGAGCAGTTTTGCCTATGGTTAGTTGCACCTGGATGATTTCCGTAGCTTCGTGCATTGCCACCAACCTGGAGGTGTGGGTATCCTTTATGAATATGGATACACCCCCTCCTTTTGTGTTGTGGTCCGGGTTTTGGGGCCGGAACGCATGATATGAGGTAAAACCTAATAGTGCCGGGGTGCTCTCAGGAGCCTTGAACCAGGTTTCAGTTACAGCACAGACATCGATGTTCTCCATACTGAGAAGGGCCTCGAGTGCGTGCATTTTGAGATTTAGACTTCTGGCATTGAGCCGCATTACCCTTAGTTTCTTTCCATTTTTGTTTTCTAGGGTGGTAGGTTTAGAATTTGAGCCTTGCCTAAAAAAGGCACTATGGGGGTGGCAAGAGCCTTAGCCAATATCCGGAATCCCAGGGGTGACAGGTGCAAGCTGTCCCTTGCGAAGCAGCGTGGCTTGTCAAGCATGTCATCCCAGGCAGACAGACACTGGATCCCCTTTGAATGACACCCGACATTAAGCCAATTGTTAAAGCTGATCATCTTGTCTCTATATTGTGGCATCATTCTTGGTGAAGGAAGGATACTGCTCAGGGTCAGGGTCATACCTGCCTGGGCTACATAATCAGAGAGCTCCTCTATGTCTCTTTTCATGTAGTCCAGGGAGGTATGTCTCAGGTCGTTCACACCAGCATGGACAATGTCTGTGTCATATTTGTACTTGCCGTGGAGTGACCCGAGTGCTTGTGTTATGTGGCGGATTCTAGCGCCCGATAGGCAGCTTACTGTGACCCTCTCCTTGTTCAGCCTGGTGAGTGGGACGTCAGTGTGTCTGACTATGGAGTCACCTATGACAAGTATGTTTGGTATTGTATTTGGCCTGAAGGGCTGTGACTGCTTTGCACACTGATTTTGTGGTTTATGTGTTGCTTGTGGGGTGTCTTGAGGTAGCAGTTGTTTGGGTGTCTGCTTTGGAGGCCTCTGCTGTTTAGGTCAATTTTTACTCAGAGCCTCCGAGTATGTCTTTGTGTGTTTATGTGTTTGATTCAGTGGTGTGGTAGCATTATGTGAGGCTGGTTTTGTGGTGTGTGTAGTTGCCTTCTCCTCCTGTCTGGTCTTGCCAGTCCTGAGTTGAGAGAGCTCAGCCTCCAGTTTGGCTAAATAGCTGCATCTCTCGCAAGTATTTGTGTTATGTGGGAGGAGGAGAGGGTTGTCTGTGTACATGAGGCAATTGTAACATTGCCTCAATATTCCCAGATTCACCAACTGGGCAGGAGAGGACGCCAGCATTTGGCCCTTCGACATGCTAGAAAACTTAAGAAGTTAGTTTTGAGACTGAATAAGAGAGGACTTAGTAAGGAAGTGGGTACTCCTGGGGGGGTTTCGCAAGTGAGGGACTTTGTATAATGTAGAAATGACAAGTGCTGAGCTTTTTTTTTTTTTTTTTTTGAGAAAAAAAAAATAACTTTTAGGAACAAGTGCTGCGCATTTTAGTCAAGGGATATACTGTTTAGGTTACTAGTAGAGCAGTTCTAAGGGAAAAAAATGAAGAACAGACTTTATGGAGCCAGAAAAAGTTTAACCTTGTTGTACCCCGTTGGGGAAACTTTTTCTTGCTCCTTACTGATGTCAGTAAAAGTTAATAACTGCATTACTTGTGGGAAGCAAATACCTCATAAGGATTTTCATTTGTACTGTATTCCTTGCCTAGGCCCAGATCATAACGTGCCTTGCTGTCGGTTTTGTGCTAGATTTAACCAACGCACTATTAAGCGTCGGTATATCTTTGCTTCAAAATATTTTGGAAACAAATTTAACTACCCTGAAATGTCGTCGGATAGTAATCCGACTACTGGAGTTTACAAAAAACGCAAAGAAAAGGACAAAGACAGACCATCAAGGTCCAAAACCGATGACGAAGCTTCTCCTAAGCCAGTCGCCGGTTCACCTGTACTCAGTGAGGCGCTTTCGCAGCCCCTGATACCCACTACTTTTGAGTCGCAGGCCTCTACCGAGACCCATGCGGAGCCCGGTACGCAGCGAGATTCTCAGAGTATTGTACCTGCGGATGTCTCTCCCTCGGATGGGTCCGGAGCCGCTGAGCAGGCACCGGCTTCTGAGGGTGTTTTCAGGCCTCAGCATTTCTATATAAAACCGACGCCAGCTTCAAAAACAGACCAAAACAACTTCTAAGGCTAAAAAACAACTCATGAGCCACGTGCTCAGGCCCCTATGCCTAAAAAACAGGTGATCAAAATGGCGGAGGACATAATTACCTTGATCAGGGGTTCCCAACACCCCCCCCCCTCAATAAGAGGCCTAGGCAAGATACTGATTATGAATCTTCAGATCAGGTTTCTATTTCTTCTGATTCCTCTTCTGATCAGGAATTTTCTATACCACCCTATGAGGATTCAGATGCAGAAGAATCCATCCCATCTTCATCTCCTCCTGAGGATTATTCTTTTGGAGAAACCTTGCATACTTTAAGGGAACATTTTCATTGGGAGAGTCAGGATTTCTCAGAATCAAAAAAGAGGCCTAGGGATTTCCTTCTTCTTCCTCAGTATAGGCCTTTGGCTATATCTCCTGTATTAGACATTGTTGATGATGTGTTTTCAGAATCAAGCATGGCTCCTGATTCTCTACCTCCAGCTCCTAGTAAGGCAGGCAGATATTACAGGGTTCCTGACTCCCACAAATTTTTATTCAAAAATCCTGCTGCTGATCCTGAAACTATCTCACAGGGTCCCAAAGGTGTAAAGGCCTCTACAGCCAAGAATCCTACCCCCTCTGATAGAGATTCCAGGGCACTGGATAGATGGGGAAAGGAGGTTTATACGTCTGCAACCTTGGCAATTAGGGCCTTAAACTGCCAGTTTCATATGCTTAAATATCAACAGCATGTTATGGAATTATTGAAACAGAAAATTATGTTGATTTCTGAATGTGTGGAAAATAAAGAATTACAGCAGTGGTGGTGCTGCGGTAGCATTGTCGCCTCACAGTAAGACGTTGTCCCATTCGATTCTCAGCTAGAGCATCTTCTGTGGGGAGACATGCGTGAATGGGCGTACCTTCGTTGAAGGTTGTGCATCAGAACTGGCAACTCGGCACGTAAAAAACATCTACTTCCAATCAGTAGCGGACCAGAGTTCCGCTGTGGCGACCCCTAACTGGGAAAAGCCGAAAGACACAACAACAATTGCATGCAGCAGAACAGGTTGGAAAGCATACTTTGCAATGTGGTTTCGATTCCTTGGAGGCCTCTTGCAGGGCCGCAGTTACTGGATCTGTGATTAGAAGGCATGCCTGGCTCAAGGAGCAAAATCTGCCTGATCATGTTAAAGCTAAATTGTTGGATGCACCTTTACAGCATGATACTCTGTTTGGTAATAAGGCAGAAGAGGTTTTAAAGAAAATGGAAGACAAAGCTAAATCTATGCAAACTGTAAAAGATTTCTTACAAGTGCAGCCACCCAGATTCAGTAGACACTGGCCTACTAAAAACTGGTCCTTTCCTGTGTCGAACAGAGCCTCACAAGGCAAATCCAGGTGCTCAAAAGGCTCTAGATACCATTCACAGGGTTCTTACAGGTCAGAGCAATGGGGTGCCTCTTCCTCCAAATCTGGAGGAAACAAAGCACAACCCTACAGTAAACAGTCTCAATGACTTCCCTCTACCATCACCAAGCACTTATCTTTTGGCAGCCCCCTTTGCGGGAAAATTAGCACTTCATGCTCAAAATTGGCAGTTAATAACCCAGGACAAGTGGGTATTAAACATAGTATCCCAGAGGTACATATTTCATTTCCGTACCTTGCCAATTCCAAACAGTTGGCCAGATCTGCCACAAAATCAATGGGCAGAGGCTCAGAAACAAGTTACGTCCCTCATGGATATGGGGGCTATTCAACTAGTACTAGAACAGGAAAAAGGACAAGGTTTTTATTCAAGACTGTTCCTGGTACCCAGAAAAAATGCCTGGCGTCCATTACTGGATTTATCGATTTTGAACACATTCTTGGACATCCCAAAATTCAAAATGCTGAGTTTACAACAGCTTCTGCCCATGCTGGGCAAGAACGCTTGATTGGTGATTCTAGACTTAAAAGAGGCATACCTGCATATCCCAATAAGGGAATCGTGCAGAAGATACCTCTGCTTCAAGGCAGGTTTTATGCATTACCAAGTCTCTGCACTGCCCTTTGGCTTATCTACTGTGCCCAGGGTCTTTACAAAGTGCCTGGCACCAGTAATTGCATTTTGCAGACAAAGAAGCATACAAATCTATCCTTACATGGATGACTGTCTCATTCAAGCAGAAAACAAGGACATTCTTCTTCAACATCTGGCATTTGTAAAAAAGGCTTCTAACATGCCTAGGGTACGCAATAAACAAAAAGAAATCATAACTGCTACCCTCTCAAAAAATTACATTCCTCGGTGCAAGCTTGAATACAACTGCCCAGATGGCTTACCTGACGCCAGACAAACAAAGGCAACTGACTATTTACTTCAAACAGATGGCAACAAAAACCCAGTTATCTGCAAGACAAATTCCACAGGCTTCGGGGTTCATGGCATGCTGCATTCTACTAATTTCATATGAAAGACTGCATATGAGGAAACTACAGTGGTACCTAAAAAGTTTATGGAGTCAACATTGTCACAGTCTGGAAACAATGATTCCTCTCATTCCCTGCCTACAACAGGAGTTTCTTTGTTGGGCATAGACATGTCACCAGAACACGGGACGGTCTTTCCCTCTACCTCCTGCCACCCAAATCCTAACTACAGATGCATCAGACTATGCTTGGGGGGACCACCTGGCAGGGAGATGCATTCAGGGCATGTGGAGCCCAAAACAAATGCATCTGCATATCAACCAGAAAGAGATGTTAGCTGTTCAGAATGCCCTGACAGCCTTCAAGGACTTACTTCATCCAGGACAACTACTGATAAAGACGGACAACACCACGGTTATGTGGTACATAAACAAGCAGGGGGGTACACATTCCTACCCCCTTTGCAGACTAGCCATGGCATTGTGGGGCACAGCCTTGACTTACCAAGTACATCTTCAAGCTCAATTCCTGCCAGGAAAACAAAATACTCTGGCAGACGACCTAAGCAGAAATCTTATGGACCCTCACGAGTGGAAACTGGATCCACAAGTCTTCAGCATGATAACAGAGAAATGGGGGAGTCCAGACATAGATCTATTTGCCTCTCCCCAAAATTATCAACTGGACAAATTCTGCACAAGGACTTATCACAGACAAACATGGAAAGTGGATGCCCTATTTTTCAGTTGGAAAAACCTATCAGTCTACGCCTTTCCTCCTCTGCCTCTTCTCCCCAAGGTCTTACTAAAGGTCAGACAGGAAAAACCAAAAATTATCCTAATTGCCCTGGACTGGCCTTGCCAGCACTGGTACCCAATTGTACGGAATATGTCTCAACTCCCTCCTTGGTACTTACCTCAAATACCTCATCTACTGTCTCAGTAAAGCAATCAAATTCTACACAATCAGCTACAAACTCTGAACCTGGCAGCGTGGCTGATCATGTAATTATTCAAACAACACCGCTCAGTAAATCTGTGATGGATGTCATTTTGGAAGCCAGAAGGCCCAGTACTAGAAAATCGTATGCTGATAAATGGAAGAGATTCTGTGCTTGGAACCAAGCACTAGGAACGGACACAGCAAAGCCAAATATTCCTCAGATTTTACAATACTTGACTGAGATGCTTGACAAGGGCCTATCTTTTTCATCAATAAAAATCCATGCCTCTGCCATCTCGGCTCATTACAACACAGAGCCTCCCATCTTTTCTCATCCTTTGCTAAAACAGTATCTTAGAGGGACCAAAATTTTAAGGCCTCCCATAAGATCACCAACTCCTGCATGGCACCTCAATTTTGTGCTGGAAAAGCTCACCTTGCCTCCTGTTGAATCAGCAGCTAATGTGGATATAAAGTTTTTATCTTGGAAAACAGCTTTACGTCTGGCAATCACTTCAGCTAGAAGGGTTTCAGATCTACAGGCCCTCATGGCTGTGGAGCCTTTTATTACATTTCACCCGGACAGGGTGTCTCTCAGGACCAATCCTTCCTTTATGCCTAAGGTGGTATCCAGTGTGGCTCTTAACCAAACTATTCACCTGCCAACTTTTTACCCAAATCCGCAGAACAAGGGGGAGTGGATTCTGCATTTCTTGGACGTACACAGACAAATAATATTCTACTTAAACAGGACCAAATCTGTAAGAAAGTCTGAGCAACTACTGGTGGGATTTGCTGCAGGATCAGAGGGAAAGGCTATTTCAAAGCAGACTATTTCAAAGTGGATAAGCCACTGCATTCGTTTCTGCTACTTGCATCATGGTAAACTGGTGCTCAAGGGAATAGGATCACATTCCACCAGGGCTGCATCTACCTCAGCAGCTTTTCTCAGAGGAGTTCCAACCAAAGACATTCTAGAAGCTGCTACTTGGAGCCCTGTTCATACCTTCACAAAGCATTATCATCTGCCTCTCTTCTCCAAATCCAGGGCAGGCTTTGCCACTGCAGTCTTGCAGGGCCTTATAGCCGCTGCTAATGCTATTTAGCTCCAGCCTCCCATCCATAGCTTTGGGATTCTACCCAAATGTAATGACTGCAACAATGAAACATGAAGAACATAGTACAGTTGTGTGCACTTACCATAAATGTAGAAGTTCGAGTGTATTCACTGTTGCAGTCCGGGTTGCCCACCCACCATTCCCCTTTTTTCTAGAACACACATATATACTTTTTGCTCCCCATTTGGGGGGCACCTGACATCTGGGGCAAGAAAAACTGAAGAAAATGGCGTCAGCTGCATGTTTTATACCCCTGATGACCTGACGTCATAGAAGAGGAGACAGCAACCGACGCAGGACCCAAGACTTTGATATTCAGGCCGACTGAGGGCAACCTGCCAGCAGATTACCCAAATGTAATGACTGCAACAGTGAATACACTCGAACATCTACATTTATGGTAAGTGTACACAACTGTACTTTTCTACGTTATCCAAATCTGAATCTTCTAATCTTTTCCAACTTGTTTGTAGGTTTCTCTTTCTCAGTCAATTCATCCACTTCTTAGTCCACTTAGTCCACATTAATTATTCAGTTACTTTAACCTCTCCTGCTAAAGATTTGTTTTCTTTACCCAATTCATATGCTTCCTCAGAATTTAGCATTTCTTTCTTAACGGGCACGTTTTTAATGTCATGCCATAAATTCATGTCCTTAAACAGGAGGTCATCTCACTTCTTTTAGTACTGATGACACATTTGAAGTCAAGGCTCTGTATAAATAACTTTTGTTAATGAAACAATGTAAAAACAGCAAGAACTAGCATTTTGAGTTGGTACCTTCCAAGTTAAAACAAATAGTTAACTGTAGAAAATTAATGGTAATGGTTATTTGAAACAACCAGTAGCACGCAAAATGAGAAGTGACATAAATTAAATTAATAAACGAAAATATTATATTAAATACTTATATTGTCAATCTGTCAAGTCACTCAATTTTAAAAATATATATTTTGCTACAATATGTAGTAGAGATGTACTTCTATCAAAAAAAAAAAAAAAAACCTGACGGATCTGATTAATGTTTCTCCAAATTGTACCATAATTAAATTTTCATCACAGACAAATGAGCTAAAATGGCAGTGACTTGTGTTGTAGCATGGCTCCTGGTGTGCATTTTATATTTTTATGTATTTTTTGTTGACTTCCTGTCTGTTTGGGAGTCCATTTGTTGGTTGGATTTGCTGTTGTCTGCAGAGGTGATTTTTTTGGGGCTTAGACTATGGATTTGCTGTGTTTTTGGAGATTGTGGCTGTTTTGACTCGTTGGGCTTGCGAGGGCAATTCAGGGCCTATAGCAGTTGTGCCGAAGGTGGATGGCGAAAAGTCTGCTTGGTCTGTTGCTTGGGATGTCAGAGGGATTGGTCTGGCATTGACGTGATGCGGTTGTTGAAGATGAGGCTGGAGATGGTTTGGATGGTGGTGATGAGGATTGCTGTGGTTGCTTGATCACCATGGTCACTGTGATCATTCAGGCATTCGAATGGTGACAGTTAAATTTAGGTTCTGTTCACTCAGAGACCAGTCTGGTACTTGGGACATTAATAATGCTGAAATGGAGTTAGGTTCACTCGAGACGAGTCTGGGACTTGGGACATTAATGTTGCTGAAATGGAGTTAGTGATGGTGTGAATGGTGAGGATTGTTGTGATTGCTGTGATGGGTCAAGCATGGTTAATGCAGATATGGTGCCTTCGGATGGCTTGGGCTCTGTTGTTTTTATTGCTGTGTTGCTGTCGTGTATGTGTACTTGTTTGCACATGAGCTTAGAGAAACACAATTTCATTCAGCTGTGCACTGTTGCTGTATGGTTTGAATGACAATAAAGTTTACATTGACTTCTTAATATCTCTTAATGCTGTAAAATTCACTTGCTTATCATTTTAGACCCATCTCACATGTATTATTTATTGCATGGGCATCTAAAGCAGTGAAGTGCTCCCACATGAAAACCGTCATGAACACTGGAAGTTATAACTGTATTAGCATTAACAAAATACATTTCAGCAAAGTCAGATGGTGCAGTGGTTAATGTTCTTGCCTCACAAAAGGTTCTTCGGTTTGATTCTCACTGGGATGCCTTCTGTGTGGAGTCTGCATGCCCACCTTGCGTTTGTGTGGGTTCCTTCCGGGTGCTCTGGTTTCCTCCCACGTTACAAAGACATGCGTCTGGAGCATTTCTCACCGGGTCTCCATTGAAAACTGGCTCGTTCCAAGTCAGACTTTCCTGGTAAACAAATGTTAAATAAATACAAATAAGTCCCAATACTGAAAGATCATTACTCTCTGATATTTGAGAGAAATACTTGAACAAACAAAACAGTCCAAGAGGGAGTCAGAATTAGGAGAAGAGATTTTTGGAAACTGTTTCAAAATAGCAACCAGTACCTCTTCACTGAGGAGTGTGCTTTCTGTCATTTGTATTTGTACTTAATACCATATTTATTTAAAGTTTTACATAGATATATATATATATATATATATATATATATATATATACATACGGGTCCCCGCGTCCCCTACAGATGATCGAAATCCCCAAAAGCCGACTTTCATATGGCCGAGACCATATGATCGACTTTTGGAATTTCAAACGTTCAAAACGGCCATCTCCGTATAGTGCGCAATGGGAATATTTCTATTTTCCACACTGTAGTGCGATCTCGGAGTTGGTACATTTAAATAGCAGGGGGTTTGGGGGCACAAGGGAGTTGCCCTTGCTAGCAACGTGTAGGTAAGTTTTTATTTATTTATTTATTTTTAGGTGTTCGAAATTCCAAAAGTCGATCATAAGGTCTCTGCCATATGAAAGTCAGCTTTTTGGGATTTTGATCATCTGTAGGGGGGCCATTTATTTGTACATATCTAT
Source organism: Protopterus annectens (assembly GCF_019279795.1). NCBI lineage: Eukaryota > Metazoa > Chordata > Ceratodontiformes > Protopteridae > Protopterus > Protopterus annectens. The sequence continues at coordinate 1,860,948,124 of NC_056732.1, forward strand.
AGATATATATATATATATATATATATATATAATATATATATATATATATATATATATATATATATATATATATATATATATATATATATATATATATATATATATATATATATATATATATATATATAATATATATATATAATTATCTATATATATTATATATATATATATATATATATATATATATATATAGATAGATATGTGTATATATGTGTGTGTGTATATATATATATATATATATATACACAGACACACATATATAAACATATCTATATATATATATATATATATATATATATATATATATATATATATATATATGTATGTATATGTTATACAAATGAATTTTGTATTATTATTTGTCTGTTTATGTAGTTAAGTAAAAATCATTTCTATAGCAGGCTTAAAAACAACTCTACCTCTATATTATAAATATGAATACACCCATAAGAAAATGGTCATAAAAGTATTAGCAAAATTGGATGTATAGCTTGCCCTAGCTACTGAAAAAACTCACCACTTATATGTATGATTCAAAAAAAAATTCTACCATTCCTTGGCAGACAAATTCCAAAGATAGGATATAGCTTACAACCCCCATTTATGAAAAAAATGACATGTAAAGACTTGCCAGTTTCACTTGCTGTAGTTTTTCTAGTAAATGCTAACAGTCTCATAAGTAAGAATCTACATTTACATGTAGCTGTTATTAAAACTCGTTTTTGGTGTCTAGTGTTTAAAAGTGGCCCCAACCTGTGACACTGTAGAACTACCCATGAGGATTGGAAATGTGTATGTACCTTGGGTGAGCAATAAAAAAGGGTATTTCAAATGTGTTCAGTGTCAACTGTGAAACATGTCTATTAGTCTACTGTTGTTCATAGTTTTTTCTAACAGTTTCAGTAAAAGTGCTTGTGTGACATGTATAAAAAAATATATTCAGTTGATCGATTTAATAAACCATCGCACATAAGTACTTTTCTTTCGCCATCATTGCCATATCTCCCCTGTTGTCAGCAGTCTCCAAAGCCTGTTAGTCCTTGTTTGACAAATTAAACTAAAGATATTGTGTAATGCCTTTCTTTATAATTTCATAATACACATTTATACCTTTGCATGCCAGTGGGGTGATGAGTCCAGACTGACTCATGAATCCAACTTTTTGAGTTAAAGCACTGTCAGTGCATTAGCGCATCAGGTAGCACACTTGAAAGCTTTGGGTTCTATTCCCACACCAGGTAATTGACACTGTAGTACAGCATAAAGGAGGTGCTGTACTCTTGAGTGCGTCATCCTTCGGATGAGACATGAAACCAAGGTTCCACCTGCCTGACCTGGTGGTAGCACAAGTGTCTGTAAAAGACCCCATGGCATGTATCGAAAAGATTAGGGAGAAGTTTATTTTATTTTTATTTTATTTTATTACATTTGTTACCTGGTAATGTCCGACTGGGCCAGAAGTATATTTTCAGTGGAGGCCTGGGCAGAAAAGCTCCACATGCAGTAACAAAGCTTACAGTAATAATGATTATAATACAGTAGTCAGTACAGAATATAATCAACAGTGTACACAGGTATACAGAGTTTCAAGTTCAAGCTGTTGTAAACTTATACAGAGTACTAATTAAAAAGACAGTGTGCATAGAATAAATTTGGAGACAGTGTGGATATATCTAACATTGACGTAAATTACTGTTCCATATGTCAGCACAGTATAGCTGTAATCAAAAGTCCCTGTCCATTAATTAAACAGTAAGAAAGCTGTTACATTACTGTTCCATATGTCAGCACAGTATGGCTGTAATCAAAAGTCCCTGTCCATTAATTAAACAGTAAGAAAGCTGTTACATTACTGTTCCGTATGTCAGCACAGTATGGCTGTAATCAAAAGTCCCTGTCCATTAATTAAACAGTAAGAAAGCTGTTACATTACTGTTCCATATGTCAGCACAGTATGGCTGTAATCAAAAGTCCCTGTCCATTAATTAAACTGTAAGAAAGCTGTTACATTACTGTTCCATATGTCAGCACAGTATGGCTGGAGTCAAAAGTCCCTGTCCATTAATTAAACAGTAAGAAAGCTGTTACATTACTGTTCCATATGTCAGCACAGTATGGCTGGAGTCAAAAGTCCCTGTCCATTAATTAAACAGTAAGAAAGCTGTTACATTACTGTTCCATATGTCAGCACAGTATGGCTGTAATCAAAAGTCCCTGTCCATTAATTAAACAGTAAGAAAGCTGTTACATTACTGTTCCATATGTCAGCACAGTATGGCTGTAATCAAAAGTCCCTGTCCATTAATTAAACAGTAAGAAAGCTGTTACATTACTGTTCCATATGTCAGCACAGTATGGCTGTAATCAAAAGTCCCTGTCCATTAATTAAACAGTAAGAAAGCTGTTACATTACTGTTCCATAGGTCAGCACAGTATAACTGGAATCAAAAGTCCCCGTCCATTAATTAAACAGTAAGAAAGCTGTTACATTACTGTTCCATATGTCAGCACAGTATGGCTGGAGTCAAAAGTCCCTGTCCATTAATTAAACAGTAAGAAAGCTGTTACATTACTGTTCCATATGTCAGCACAGTATGGCTGTAATCAAAAGTCCCTGTCCATTAATTAAACAGTAAGAAAGCTGTTACATTACTGTTCCATATGTCAGCACAGTATGGCTGTAATCAAAAGTCCCTGTCCATTAATTAAACAGTAAGAAAGCTGTTACATTACTGTTCCATATGTCAGCACAGTATGGCTGTAATCAAAAGTCCCTGTCCATTAATTAAACAGTAAGAAAGCTGTTACATTACTGTTCCATATGTCAGCACAGTATGGCTGTAATCAAAGTCTCTGTCCATTAATTAAACAGTAAGAAAGCTGTTACATTACTGTTCCATATGTCAGCACAGTATGGCTGTAATCAAAAGTCCCTGTCCATTAATTAAACAGTAAGAAAGCTGTTACATTACTGTTCCATATGTCAGCACAGTATGGCTGTAATCAAAAGTCCCTGTCCATTAATTAAACAGTAAGAAAGCTGTTACATTACTGTTCCATATGTCAGCACAGTATGGCTGTAATCAAAAGTCCCTGTCCATTAATTAAACAGTAAGAAAGCTGTTACATTACTGTTCCATATGTCAGCACAGTATGGCTGTAATCAAAAGTCCCTGTCCATTAATTAAACAGTAAGAAAGCTGTTACATTACTGTTCCATATGTCAGCACAGTATGGCTGTAATCAAAAGTCCCTGTCCATTAATTAAACAGTAAGAAAGCTGTTACATTACTGTTCCATATGTCAGCACAGTATGGCTGTAATCAAAGTCCCTGTCCATTAATTAAACAGTAAGAAAGCTGTTACATTACTGTTCCATATGTCAGCACAGTATGGCTGTAATCAAAAGTCCCTGTCCATTAATTAAACAGTAAGAAAGCTGTTACATTACTGTTCCATATGTCAGCACAGTATGGCTGTAATCAAAAGTCCCTGTCCATTAATTAAACAGTAAGAAAGCTGTTACATTACTGTTCCATATGTCAGCACAGTATGGCTGTAATCCAAAGTCCCTGTCCATTAATTAAACAGTAAGAAAGCTGTTACATTACTGTTCCATATGTCAGCACAGTATGGCTGTAATCAAAAGTCCCTGTCCATTAATTAAACAGTAAGAAAGCTGTTACATTACTGTTCCATATGTCAGCACAGTATGGCTGTAATCAAAAGTCCCTGTCCATTAATTAAACAGTAAGAAAGCTGTTACATTACTGTTCCATATGTCAGCACAGTATGGCTGTAATCAAAAGTCCCTGTCCATTAATTAAACAGTAAGAAAGCTGTTACATTACTGTTCCATATGTCAGCACAGTATGGCTGTAATCAAAAGTCCCTGTCCATTAATTAAACAGTAAGAAAGCTGTTACATTACTGTTCCATATGTCAGCACAGTATGGCTGTAATCAAAAGTCCCTGTCCATTAATTAAACAGTAAGAAAGCTGTTACATTACTGTTCCATATGTCAGCACAGTATGGCTGTAATCAAAAGTCCCTGTCCATTAATTAAACAGTAAGAAAGCTGTTACATTACTGTTCCATATGTCAGCACAGTATGGCTGTAATCAAAAGTCCCTGTCCATTAATTAAACAGTAAGAAAGCTGTTACATTACTGTTCCATATGTCAGCACAGTATGGCTGTAATCAAAAGTCCCTGTCCATTAATTAAACAGTAAGAAAGCTGTTACATTACTGTTCCATATGTCAGCACAGTATGGCTGTAATCCAAAGTCCCTGTCCATTAATTAAACAGTAAGAAAGCTGTTACATTACTGTTCCATATGTCAGCACAGTATGGCTGTAATCAAAAGTCCCTGTCCATTAATTAAACAGTAAGAAAGCTGTTACATTACTGTTCCATATGTCAGCACAGTATGGCTGTAATCCAAAGTCCCTGTCCATTAATTAAACAGTAAGAAAGCTGTTACATTACTGTTCCATATGTCAGCACAGTATGGCTGTAATCAAAAGTCCCTGTCCATTAATTAAACAGTAAGAAAGCTGTTACATTACTGTTCCATATGTCAGCACAGTATGGCTGTAATCAAAAGTCCCTGTCCATTAATTAAACAGTAAGAAAGCTGTTACATTACTGTTCCATATGTCAGCACAGTATGGCTGTAATCAAAAGTCCCTGTCCATTAATTAAACAGTAAGAAAGCTGTTACATTACTGTTCCATATGTCAGCACAGTATGGCTGTAATCAAAAGTCCCTGTCCATTAATTAAACAGTAAGAAAGCTGTTACATTACTGTTCCATATGTCAGCACAGTATGGCTGTAATCAAAGTCCCTGTCCATTAATTAAACAGTAAGAAAGCTGTTACATTACTGTTCCATATGTCAGCACAGTATGGCTGTAATCAAAAGTCCCTGTCCATTAATTAAACAGTAAGAAAGCTGTTACATTACTGTTCCATATGTCAGCACAGTATGGCTGTAATCAAAAGTCCCTGTCCATTAATTAAACAGTAAGAAAGCTGTTACATTACTGTTCCATATGTCAGCACAGTATGGCTGTAATCAAAAGTCCCTGTCCATTAATTAAACAGTAAGAAAGCTGTTACATTACTGTTCCATATGTCAGCACAGTATGGCTGTAATCAAAAGTCCCTGTCCATTAATTAAACAGTAAGAAAGCTGTTACATTACTGTTCCATATGTCAGCACAGTATGGCTGTAATCAAAAGTCCCTGTCCATTAATTAAACAGTAAGAAAGCTGTTACATTACTGTTCCATATGTCAGCACAGTATGGCTGTAATCAAAAGTCCCTGTCCATTAATTAAACAGTAAGAAAGCTGTTACATTACTGTTCCATATGTCAGCACAGTATGGCTGTAATCAAAAGTCCCTGTCCATTAATTAAACAGTAAGAAAGCTGTTACATTACTGTTCCATATGTCAGCACAGTATGGCTGTAATCAAAAGTCCCTGTCCATTAATTAAACAGTAAGAAAGCTGTTACATTACTGTTCCATATGTCAGCACAGTATGGCTGTAATCAAAAGTCCCTGTCCATTAATTAAACAGTAAGAAAGCTGTTACATTACTGTTCCATATGTCAGCACAGTATGGCTGTAATCCAAAGTCCCTGTCCATTAATTAAACAGTAAGAAAGCTGTTACATTACTGTTCCATATGTCAGCACAGTATGGCTGTAATCAAAAGTCCCTGTCCATTAATTAAACAGTAAGAAAGCTGTTACATTACTGTTCCATATGTCAGCACAGTATGGCTGTAATCAAAAGTCCCTGTCCATTAATTAAACAGTAAGAAAGCTGTTACATTACTGTTCCATATGTCAGCACAGTATGGCTGTAATCAAAAGTCCCTGTCCATTAATTAAACAGTAAGAAAGCTGTTACATTACTGTTCCATATGTCAGCACAGTATGGCTGTAATCAAAAGTCCCTGTCCATTAATTAAACAGTAAGAAAGCTGTTACATTACTGTTCCATATGTCAGCACAGTATGGCTGTAATCAAAAGTCCCTGTCCATTAATTAAACAGTAAGAAAGCTGTTACATTACTGTTCCATATGTCAGCACAGTATGGCTGTAATCAAAGTCCCTGTCCATTAATTAAACAGTAAGAAAGCTGTTACATTACTGTTCCATATGTCAGCACAGTATGGCTGTAATCAAAAGTCCCTGTCCATTAATTAAACAGTAAGAAAGCTGTTACATTACTGTTCCATATGTCAGCACAGTATGGCTGTAATCAAAAGTCCCTGTCCATTAATTAAACAGTAAGAAAGCTGTTACATTACTGTTCCATATGTCAGCACAGTATGGCTGTAATCAAAAGTCCCTGTCCATTAATTAAACAGTAAGAAAGCTGTTACATTACTGTTCCATATGTCAGCACAGTATGGCTGTAATCCAAAGTCCCTGTCCATTAATTAAACAGTAAGAAAGCTGTTACATTACTGTTCCATATGTCAGCACAGTATGGCTGTAATCAAAAGTCCCTGTCCATTAATTAAACAGTAAGAAAGCTGTTACATTACTGTTCCATATGTCAGCACAGTATGGCTGTAATCAAAAGTCCCTGTCCATTAATTAAACAGTAAGAAAGCTGTTACATTACTGTTCCATATGTCAGCACAGTATGGCTGTAATCAAAAGTCCCTGTCCATTAATTAAACAGTAAGAAAGCTGTTACATTACTGTTCCATATGTCAGCACAGTATGGCTGTAATCAAAAGTCCCTGTCCATTAATTAAACAGTAAGAAAGCTGTTACATTACTGTTCCATATGTCAGCACAGTATGGCTGTAATCAAAAGTCCCTGTCCATTAATTAAACAGTAAGAAAGCTGTTACATTACTGTTCCATATGTCAGCACAGTATGGCTGTAATCAAAAGTCCCTGTCCATTAATTAAACAGTAAGAAAGCTGTTACATTACTGTTCCATATGTCAGCACAGTATGGCTGTAATCAAAAGTCCCTGTCCATTAATTAAACAGTAAGAAAGCTGTTACATTACTGTTCCATATGTCAGCACAGTATGGCTGTAATCAAAAGTCCCTGTCCATTAATTAAACAGTAAGAAAGCTGTTACATTACTGTTCCATATGTCAGCACAGTATGGCTGTAATCAAAGTCCCTGTCCATTAATTAAACAGTAAGAAAGCTGTTACATTACTGTTCCATATGTCAGCACAGTATGGCTGTAATCAAAAGTCCCTGTCCATTAATTAAACAGTAAGAAAGCTGTTACATTACTGTTCCATATGTCAGCACAGTATGGCTGTAATCAAAAGTCCCTGTCCATTAATTAAACAGTAAGAAAGCTGTTACATTACTGTTCCATATGTCAGCACAGTATGGCTGTAATCAAAAGTCCCTGTCCATTAATTAAACAGTAAGAAAGCTGTTACATTACTGTTCCATATGTCAGCACAGTATGGCTGTAATCAAAAGTCCCTGTCCATTAATTAAACAGTAAGAAAGCTGTTACATTACTGTTCCATATGTCAGCACAGTATGGCTGTAATCAAAAGTCCCTGTCCATTAATTAAACAGTAAGAAAGCTGTTACATTACTGTTCCATATGTCAGCACAGTATGGCTGTAATCAAAAGTCCCTGTCCATTAATTAAACAGTAAGAAAGCTGTTACATTACTGTTCCATATGTCAGCACAGTATGGCTGTAATCAAAAGTCCCTGTCCATTAATTAAACAGTAAGAAAGCTGTTACATTACTGTTCCATATGTCAGCACAGTATGGCTGTAATCAAAAGTCCCTGTCCATTAATTAAACAGTAAGAAAGCTGTTACATTACTGTTCCATATGTCAGCACAGTATGGCTGTAATCAAAAGTCCCTGTCCATTAATTAAACAGTAAGAAAGCTGTTACATTACTGTTCCATATGTCAGCACAGTATGGCTGTAATCAAAAGTCCCTGTCCATTAATTAAACAGTAAGAAAGCTGTTACATTACTGTTCCATATGTCAGCACAGTATGGCTGTAATCAAAAGTCCCTGTCCATTAATTAAACAGTAAGAAAGCTGTTACATTACTGTTCCATATGTCAGCACAGTATGGCTGTAATCAAAAGTCCCTGTCCATTAATTAAACAGTAAGAAAGCTGTTACATTACTGTTCCATATGTCAGCACAGTATGGCTGTAATCAAAAGTCCCTGTCCATTAATTAAACAGTAAGAAAGCTGTTACATTACTGTTCCATATGTCAGCACAGTGTGGCTGTAATCAAAGTGCCTGTCCATTAATTAAACAGTAAGAAAGCTGTTACATTACTGTTCCATATGTCAGCACAGTATGGCTGTAATCAAAAGTCCCTGTCCATTAATTAAACAGTAAGAAAGCTGTTACATTACTGTTCCATATGTCAGCACAGTATGGCTGTAATCAAAAGTCCCTGTCCATTAATTAAACAGTAAGAAAGCTGTTACATTACTGTTCCATATGTCAGCACAGTATGGCTGTAATCAAAAGTCCCTGTCCATTAATTAAACAGTAAGAAAGCTGTTACATTACTGTTCCATATGTCAGCACAGTATGGCTGTAATCAAAAGTCCCTGTCCATTAATTAAACAGTAAGAAAGCTGTTACATTACTGTTCCATATGTCAGCACAGTATGGCTGTAATCAAAAGTCCCTGTCCATTAATTAAACAGTAAGAAAGCTGTTACATTACTGTTCCATATGTCAGCACAGTATGGCTGTAATCAAAAGTCCCTGTCCATTAATTAAACAGTAAGAAAGCTGTTACATTACTGTTCCATATGTCAGCACAGTATGGCTGTAATCAAAAGTCCCTGTCCATTAATTAAACAGTAAGAAAGCTGTTACATTACTGTTCCATATGTCAGCACAGTATGGCTGTAATCAAAAGTCCCTGTCCATTAATTAAACAGTAAGAAAGCTGTTACATTACTGTTCCATATGTCAGCACAGTATGGCTGTAATCAAAAGTCCCTGTCCATTAATTAAACAGTAAGAAAGCTGTTACATTACTGTTCCATATGTCAGCACAGTATGGCTGTAATCAAAGTCCCTGTCCATTAATTAAACAGTAAGAAAGCTGTTACATTACTGTTCCATATGTCAGCACAGTATGGCTGTAATCAAAAGTCCCTGTCCATTAATTAAACAGTAAGAAAGCTGTTACATTACTGTTCCATATGTCAGCACAGTATGGCTGTAATCAAAAGTCCCTGTCCATTAATTAAACAGTAAGAAAGCTGTTACATTACTGTTCCATATGTCAGCACAGTATGGCTGTAATCAAAAGTCCCTGTCCATTAATTAAACAGTAAGAAAGCTGTTACATTACTGTTCCATATGTCAGCACAGTATGGCTGTAATCAAAAGTCCCTGTCCATTAATTAAACAGTAAGAAAGCTGTTACATTACTGTTCCATATGTCAGCACAGTATGGCTGTAATCAAAAGTCCCTGTCCATTAATTAAACAGTAAGAAAGCTGTTACATTACTGTTCCATATGTCAGCACAGTATGGCTGTAATCAAAAGTCCCTGTCCATTAATTAAACAGTAAGAAAGCTGTTACATTACTGTTCCATATGTCAGCACAGTATGGCTGTAATCAAAAGTCCCTGTCCATTAATTAAACAGTAAGAAAGCTGTTACATTACTGTTCCATATGTCAGCACAGTATGGCTGTAATCAAAAGTCCCTGTCCATTAATTAAACAGTAAGAAAGCTGTTACATTACTGTTCCATATGTCAGCACAGTATGGCTGTAATCAAAAGTCCCTGTCCATTAATTAAACAGTAAGAAAGCTGTTACATTACTGTTCCATATGTCAGCACAGTATGGCTGTAATCAAAAGTCCCTGTCCATTAATTAAACAGTAAGAAAGCTGTTACATTACTGTTCCATATGTCAGCACAGTATGGCTGTAATCAAAAGTCCCTGTCCATTAATTAAACAGTAAGAAAGCTGTTACATTACTGTTCCATATGTCAGCACAGTATGGCTGTAATCAAAAGTCCCTGTCCATTAATTAAACAGTAAGAAAGCTGTTACATTACTGTTCCATATGTCAGCACAGTATGGCTGTAATCAAAAGTCCCTGTCCATTAATTAAACAGTAAGAAAGCTGTTACATTACTGTTCCATATGTCAGCACAGTATGGCTGTAATCAAAAGTCCCTGTCCATTAATTAAACAGTAAGAAAGCTGTTACATTACTGTTCCATATGTCAGCACAGTATGGCTGTAATCAAAAGTCCCTGTCCATTAATTAAACAGTAAGAAAGCTGTTACATTACTGTTCCATATGTCAGCACAGTATGGCTGTAATGCAAAGTCCCTGTCCATTAATTAAACAGTAAGAAAGCTGTTACATTACTGTTCCATATGTCAGCACAGTATGGCTGTAATCAAAAGTCCCTGTCCATTAATTAAACAGTAAGAAAGCTGTTACATTACTGTTCCATATGTCAGCACAGTATGGCTGTAATCAAAAGTCCCTGTCCATTAATTAAACAGTAAGAAAGCTGTTACATTACTGTTCCATATGTCAGCACAGTATGGCTGTAATCAAAAGTCCCTGTCCATTAATTAAACAGTAAGAAAGCTGTTACATTACTGTTCCATATGTCAGCACAGTATGGCTGTAATCAAAAGTCCCTGTCCATTAATTAAACAGTAAGAAAGCTGTTACATTACTGTTCCATATGTCAGCACAGTATGGCTGTAATCAAAAGTCCCTGTCCATTAATTAAACAGTAAGAAAGCTGTTACATTACTGTTCCATATGTCAGCACAGTATGGCTGTAATCAAAAGTCCCTGTCCATTAATTAAACAGTAAGAAAGCTGTTACATTACTGTTCCATATGTCAGCACAGTATGGCTGTAATCAAAAGTCCCTGTCCATTAATTAAACAGTAAGAAAGCTGTTACATTACTGTTCCATATGTCAGCACAGTATGGCTGTAATCAAAAGTCCCTGTCCATTAATTAAACAGTAAGAAAGCTGTTACATTACTGTTCCATATGTCAGCACAGTATGGCTGTAATCAAAAGTCCCTGTCCATTAATTAAACAGTAAGAAAGCTGTTACATTACTGTTCCATATGTCAGCACAGTATGGCTGTAATCAAAAGTCCCTGTCCATTAATTAAACAGTAAGAAAGCTGTTACATTACTGTTCCATATGTCAGCACAGTATGGCTGTAATCAAAAGTCCCTGTCCATTAATTAAACAGTAAGAAAGCTGTTACATTACTGTTCCATATGTCAGCACAGTATGGCTGTAATCAAAAGTCCCTGTCCATTAATTAAACAGTAAGAAAGCTGTTACATTACTGTTCCATATGTCAGCACAGTATGGCTGTAATCAAAAGTCCCTGTCCATTAATTAAACAGTAAGAAAGCTGTTACATTACTGTTCCATATGTCAGCACAGTATGGCTGTAATCAAAAGTCCCTGTCCATTAATTAAACAGTAAGAAAGCTGTTACATTACTGTTCCATATGTCAGCACAGTATGGCTGTAATCAAAAGTCCCTGTCCATTAATTAAACAGTAAGAAAGCTGTTACATTACTGTTCCATATGTCAGCACAGTATGGCTGTAATCAAAAGTCCCTGTCCATTAATTAAACAGTAAGAAAGCTGTTACATTACTGTTCCATATGTCAGCACAGTATGGCTGTAATCAAAAGTCCCTGTCCATTAATTAAACAGTAAGAAAGCTGTTACATTACTGTTCCATATGTCAGCACAGTATGGCTGTAATCAAAAGTCCCTGTCCATTAATTAAACAGTAAGAAAGCTGTTACATTACTGTTCCATATGTCAGCACAGTATGGCTGTAATCAAAAGTCCCTGTCCATTAATTAAACAGTAAGAAAGCTGTTACATTACTGTTCCATATGTCAGCACAGTATGGCTGTAATCAAAAGTCCCTGTCCATTAATTAAACAGTAAGAAAGCTGTTACATTACTGTTCCATATGTCAGCACAGTATGGCTGTAATCAAAAGTCCCTGTCCATTAATTAAACAGTAAGAAAGCTGTTACATTACTGTTCCATATGTCAGCACAGTATGGCTGTAATCAAAAGTCCCTGTCCATTAATTAAACAGTAAGAAAGCTGTTACATTACTGTTCCATATGTCAGCACAGTATGGCTGTAATCAAAAGTCCCTGTCCATTAATTAAACAGTAAGAAAGCTGTTACATTACTGTTCCATATGTCAGCACAGTATGGCTGTAATCAAAAGTCCCTGTCCATTAATTAAACAGTAAGAAAGCTGTTACATTACTGTTCCATATGTCAGCACAGTATGGCTGTAATCAAAAGTCCCTGTCCATTAATTAAACAGTAAGAAAGCTGTTACATTACTGTTCCATATGTCAGCACAGTATGGCTGTAATCAAAAGTCCCTGTCCATTAATTAAACAGTAAGAAAGCTGTTACATTACTGTTCCATATGTCAGCACAGTATGGCTGTAATCAAAAGTCCCTGTCCATTAATTAAACAGTAAGAAAGCTGTTACATTACTGTTCCATATGTCAGCACAGTATGGCTGTAATCAAAAGTCCCTGTCCATTAATTAAACAGTAAGAAAGCTGTTACATTACTGTTCCATATGTCAGCACAGTATGGCTGTAATCAAAAGTCCCTGTCCATTAATTAAACAGTAAGAAAGCTGTTACATTACTGTTCCATATGTCAGCACAGTATGGCTGTAATCAAAAGTCCCTGTCCATTAATTAAACAGTAAGAAAGCTGTTACATTACTGTTCCATATGTCAGCACAGTATGGCTGTAATCAAAAGTCCCTGTCCATTAATTAAACAGTAAGAAAGCTGTTACATTACTGTTCCATATGTCAGCACAGTATGGCTGTAATCAAAAGTCCCTGTCCATTAATTAAACAGTAAGAAAGCTGTTACATTACTGTTCCATATGTCAGCACAGTATGGCTGTAATCAAAAGTCCCTGTCCATTAATTAAACAGTAAGAAAGCTGTTACATTACTGTTCCATATGTCAGCACAGTATGGCTGTAATCAAAAGTCCCTGTCCATTAATTAAACAGTAAGAAAGCTGTTACATTACTGTTCCATATGTCAGCACAGTATGGCTGTAATCAAAAGTCCCTGTCCATTAATTAAACAGTAAGAAAGCTGTTACATTACTGTTCCATATGTCAGCACAGTATGGCTGTAATCAAAAGTCCCTGTCCATTAATTAAACAGTAAGAAAGCTGTTACATTACTGTTCCATATGTCAGCACAGTATGGCTGTAATCAAAAGTCCCTGTCCATTAATTAAACAGTAAGAAAGCTGTTACATTACTGTTCCATATGTCAGCACAGTATGGCTGTAATCAAAAGTCCCTGTCCATTAATTAAACAGTAAGAAAGCTGTTACATTACTGTTCCATATGTCAGCACAGTATGGCTGTAATCAAAAGTCCCTGTCCATTAATTAAACAGTAAGAAAGCTGTTACATTACTGTTCCATATGTCAGCACAGTATGGCTGTAATCAAAAGTCCCTGTCCATTAATTAAACAGTAAGAAAGCTGTTACATTACTGTTCCATATGTCAGCACAGTATGGCTGTAATCAAAAGTCCCTGTCCATTAATTAAACAGTAAGAAAGCTGTTACATTACTGTTCCATATGTCAGCACAGTATGGCTGTAATCAAAAGTCCCTGTCCATTAATTAAACAGTAAGAAAGCTGTTACATTACTGTTCCATATGTCAGCACAGTATGGCTGTAATCAAAAGTCCCTGTCCATTAATTAAACAGTAAGAAAGCTGTTACATTACTGTTCCATATGTCAGCACAGTATGGCTGTAATCAAAAGTCCCTGTCCATTAATTAAACAGTAAGAAAGCTGTTACATTACTGTTCCATATGTCAGCACAGTATGGCTGTAATCAAAAGTCCCTGTCCATTAATTAAACAGTAAGAAAGCTGTTACATTACTGTTCCATATGTCAGCACAGTATGGCTGTAATCAAAAGTCCCTGTCCATTAATTAAACAGTAAGAAAGCTGTTACATTACTGTTCCATATGTCAGCACAGTATGGCTGTAATCAAAAGTCCCTGTCCATTAATTAAACAGTAAGAAAGCTGTTACATTACTGTTCCATATGTCAGCACAGTATGGCTGTAATCAAAAGTCCCTGTCCATTAATTAAACAGTAAGAAAGCTGTTACATTACTGTTCCATATGTCAGCACAGTATGGCTGTAATCAAAAGTCCCTGTCCATTAATTAAACAGTAAGAAAGCTGTTACATTACTGTTCCATATGTCAGCACAGTATGGCTGTAATCAAAAGTCCCTGTCCATTAATTAAACAGTAAGAAAGCTGTTACATTACTGTTCCATATGTCAGCACAGTATGGCTGTAATCAAAAGTCCCTGTCCATTAATTAAACAGTAAGAAAGCTGTTACATTACTGTTCCATATGTCAGCACAGTATGGCTGTAATCAAAAGTCCCTGTCCATTAATTAAACAGTAAGAAAGCTGTTACATTACTGTTCCATATGTCAGCACAGTATGGCTGTAATCAAAAGTCCCTGTCCATTAATTAAACAGTAAGAAAGCTGTTACATTACTGTTCCATATGTCAGCACAGTATGGCTGTAATCAAAAGTCCCTGTCCATTAATTAAACAGTAAGAAAGCTGTTACATTACTGTTCCATATGTCAGCACAGTATGGCTGTAATCAAAAGTCCCTGTCCATTAATTAAACAGTAAGAAAGCTGTTACATTACTGTTCCATATGTCAGCACAGTATGGCTGTAATCAAAAGTCCCTGTCCATTAATTAAACAGTAAGAAAGCTGTTACATTACTGTTCCATATGTCAGCACAGTATGGCTGTAATCAAAAGTCCCTGTCCATTAATTAAACAGTAAGAAAGCTGTTACATTACTGTTCCATATGTCAGCACAGTATGGCTGTAATCAAAAGTCCCTGTCCATTAATTAAACAGTAAGAAAGCTGTTACATTACTGTTCCATATGTCAGCACAGTATGGCTGTAATCAAAAGTCCCTGTCCATTAATTAAACAGTAAGAAAGCTGTTACATTACTGTTCCATATGTCAGCACAGTATGGCTGTAATCAAAAGTCCCTGTCCATTAATTAAACAGTAAGAAAGCTGTTACATTACTGTTCCATATGTCAGCACAGTATGGCTGTAATCAAAAGTCCCTGTCCATTAATTAAACAGTAAGAAAGCTGTTACATTACTGTTCCATATGTCAGCACAGTATGGCTGTAATCAAAAGTCCCTGTCCATTAATTAAACAGTAAGAAAGCTGTTACATTACTGTTCCATATGTCAGCACAGTATGGCTGTAATCAAAAGTCCCTGTCCATTAATTAAACAGTAAGAAAGCTGTTACATTACTGTTCCATATGTCAGCACAGTATGGCTGTAATCAAAAGTCCCTGTCCATTAATTAAACAGTAAGAAAGCTGTTACATTACTGTTCCATATGTCAGCACAGTATGGCTGTAATCAAAAGTCCCTGTCCATTAATTAAACAGTAAGAAAGCTGTTACATTACTGTTCCATATGTCAGCACAGTATGGCTGTAATCAAAAGTCCCTGTCCATTAATTAAACAGTAAGAAAGCTGTTACATTACTGTTCCATATGTCAGCACAGTATGGCTGTAATCAAAAGTCCCTGTCCATTAATTAAACAGTAAGAAAGCTGTTACATTACTGTTCCATATGTCAGCACAGTATGGCTGTAATGCAAAGTCCCTGTCCATTAATTAAACAGTAAGAAAGCTGTTACATTACTGTTCCATATGTCAGCACAGTATGGCTGTAATCAAAAGTCCCTGTCCATTAATTAAACAGTAAGAAAGCTGTTACATTACTGTTCCATATGTCAGCACAGTATGGCTGTAATCAAAAGTCCCTGTCCATTAATTAAACAGTAAGAAAGCTGTTACATTACTGTTCCATATGTCAGCACAGTATGGCTGTAATCAAAAGTCCCTGTCCATTAATTAAACAGTAAGAAAGCTGTTACATTACTGTTCCATATGTCAGCACAGTATGGCTGTAATCAAAAGTCCCTGTCCATTAATTAAACAGTAAGAAAGCTGTTACATTACTGTTCCATATGTCAGCACAGTATGGCTGTAATCAAAAGTCCCTGTCCATTAATTAAACAGTAAGAAAGCTGTTACATTACTGTTCCATATGTCAGCACAGTATGGCTGTAATCAAAAGTCCCTGTCCATTAATTAAACAGTAAGAAAGCTGTTACATTACTGTTCCATATGTCAGCACAGTATGGCTGTAATCAAAAGTCCCTGTCCATTAATTAAACAGTAAGAAAGCTGTTACATTACTGTTCCATATGTCAGCACAGTATGGCTGTAATCAAAAGTCCCTGTCCATTAATTAAACAGTAAGAAAGCTGTTACATTACTGTTCCATATGTCAGCACAGTATGGCTGTAATCAAAAGTCCCTGTCCATTAATTAAACAGTAAGAAAGCTGTTACATTACTGTTCCATATGTCAGCACAGTATGGCTGTAATCAAAAGTCCCTGTCCATTAATTAAACAGTAAGAAAGCTGTTACATTACTGTTCCATATGTCAGCACAGTATGGCTGTAATCAAAAGTCCCTGTCCATTAATTAAACAGTAAGAAAGCTGTTACATTACTGTTCCATATGTCAGCACAGTATGGCTGTAATCAAAAGTCCCTGTCCATTAATTAAACAGTAAGAAAGCTGTTACATTACTGTTCCATATGTCAGCACAGTATGGCTGTAATCAAAAGTCCCTGTCCATTAATTAAACAGTAAGAAAGCTGTTACATTACTGTTCCATATGTCAGCACAGTATGGCTGTAATCAAAAGTCCCTGTCCATTAATTAAACAGTAAGAAAGCTGTTACATTACTGTTCCATATGTCAGCACAGTATGGCTGTAATCAAAAGTCCCTGTCCATTAATTAAACAGTAAGAAAGCTGTTACATTACTGTTCCATATGTCAGCACAGTATGGCTGTAATCAAAAGTCCCTGTCCATTAATTAAACAGTAAGAAAGCTGTTACATTACTGTTCCATATGTCAGCACAGTATGGCTGTAATCAAAAGTCCCTGTCCATTAATTAAACAGTAAGAAAGCTGTTACATTACTGTTCCATATGTCAGCACAGTATGGCTGTAATCAAAAGTCCCTGTCCATTAATTAAACAGTAAGAAAGCTGTTACATTACTGTTCCATATGTCAGCACAGTATGGCTGTAATCAAAAGTCCCTGTCCATTAATTAAACAGTAAGAAAGCTGTTACATTACTGTTCCATATGTCAGCACAGTATGGCTGTAATCAAAAGTCCCTGTCCATTAATTAAACAGTAAGAAAGCTGTTACATTACTGTTCCATATGTCAGCACAGTATGGCTGTAATCAAAAGTCCCTGTCCATTAATTAAACAGTAAGAAAGCTGTTACATTACTGTTCCATATGTCAGCACAGTATGGCTGTAATCAAAAGTCCCTGTCCATTAATTAAACAGTAAGAAAGCTGTTACATTACTGTTCCATATGTCAGCACAGTATGGCTGTAATCAAAAGTCCCTGTCCATTAATTAAACAGTAAGAAAGCTGTTACATTACTGTTCCATATGTCAGCACAGTATGGCTGTAATCAAAAGTCCCTGTCCATTAATTAAACAGTAAGAAAGCTGTTACATTACTGTTCCATATGTCAGCACAGTATGGCTGTAATCAAAAGTCCCTGTCCATTAATTAAACAGTAAGAAAGCTGTTACATTACTGTTCCATATGTCAGCACAGTATGGCTGTAATCAAAAGTCCCTGTCCATTAATTAAACAGTAAGAAAGCTGTTACATTACTGTTCCATATGTCAGCACAGTATGGCTGTAATCAAAAGTCCCTGTCCATTAATTAAACAGTAAGAAAGCTGTTACATTACTGTTCCATATGTCAGCACAGTATGGCTGTAATCAAAAGTCCCTGTCCATTAATTAAACAGTAAGAAAGCTGTTACATTACTGTTCCATATGTCAGCACAGTATGGCTGTAATCAAAAGTCCCTGTCCATTAATTAAACAGTAAGAAAGCTGTTACATTACTGTTCCATATGTCAGCACAGTATGGCTGTAATCAAAAGTCCCTGTCCATTAATTAAACAGTAAGAAAGCTGTTACATTACTGTTCCATATGTCAGCACAGTATGGCTGTAATCAAAAGTCCCTGTCCATTAATTAAACAGTAAGAAAGCTGTTACATTACTGTTCCATATGTCAGCACAGTATGGCTGTAATCAAAAGTCCCTGTCCATTAATTAAACAGTAAGAAAGCTGTTACATTACTGTTCCATATGTCAGCACAGTATGGCTGTAATCAAAAGTCCCTGTCCATTAATTAAACAGTAAGAAAGCTGTTACATTACTGTTCCATATGTCAGCACAGTATGGCTGTAATCAAAAGTCCCTGTCCATTAATTAAACAGTAAGAAAGCTGTTACATTACTGTTCCATATGTCAGCACAGTATGGCTGTAATCAAAAGTCCCTGTCCATTAATTAAACAGTAAGAAAGCTGTTACATTACTGTTCCATATGTCAGCACAGTATGGCTGTAATCAAAAGTCCCTGTCCATTAATTAAACAGTAAGAAAGCTGTTACATTACTGTTCCATATGTCAGCACAGTATGGCTGTAATCAAAAGTCCCTGTCCATTAATTAAACAGTAAGAAAGCTGTTACATTACTGTTCCATATGTCAGCACAGTATGGCTGTAATCAAAAGTCCCTGTCCATTAATTAAACAGTAAGAAAGCTGTTACATTACTGTTCCATATGTCAGCACAGTATGGCTGTAATCCAAAGTCCCTGTCCATTAATTAAACAGTAAGAAAGCTGTTACATTACTGTTCCATATGTCAGCACAGTATGGCTGTAATCAAAAGTCCCTGTCCATTAATTAAACAGTAAGAAAGCTGTTACATTACTGTTCCATATGTCAGCACAGTATGGCTGTAATCAAAAGTCCCTGTCCATTAATTAAACAGTAAGAAAGCTGTTACATTACTGTTCCATATGTCAGCACAGTATGGCTGTAATCAAAAGTCCCTGTCCATTAATTAAACAGTAAGAAAGCTGTTACATTACTGTTCCATATGTCAGCACAGTATGCCTGGAATGAAAGGTCCCTGTCCATTAATTAAACAGTAAGAAAGCTGTTACATTACTGTTCCATATGTCAGCACAGTATGGCTGTAATCAAAAGTCCCTGTCCATTAATTAAACAGTAAGAAAGCTGTTACATTACTGTTCCATATGTCAGCACAGTATGGCTGTAATCAAAAGTCCCTGTCCATTAATTAAACAGTAAGAAAGCTGTTACATTACTGTTCCATATGTCAGCACAGTATGGCTGTAATCAAAAGTCCCTGTCCATTAATTAAACAGTAAGAAAGCTGTTACATTACTGTTCCATATGTCAGCACAGTATGGCTGTAATCAAAAGTCCCTGTCCATTAATTAAACAGTAAGAAAGCTGTTACATTACTGTTCCATATGTCAGCACAGTATGGCTGTAATCAAAAGTCCCTGTCCATTAATTAAACAGTAAGAAAGCTGTTACATTACTGTTCCATATGTCAGCACAGTATGGCTGTAATCAAAAGTCCCTGTCCATTAATTAAACAGTAAGAAAGCTGTTACATTACTGTTCCATATGTCAGCACAGTATGGCTGTAATCAAAAGTCCCTGTCCATTAATTAAACAGTAAGAAAGCTGTTACATTACTGTTCCATATGTCAGCACAGTATGGCTGTAATCAAAAGTCCCTGTCCATTAATTAAACAGTAAGAAAGCTGTTACATTACTGTTCCATATGTCAGCACAGTATGGCTGTAATCAAAAGTCCCTGTCCATTAATTAAACAGTAAGAAAGCTGTTACATTACTGTTCCATATGTCAGCACAGTATGGCTGTAATCAAAAGTCCCTGTCCATTAATTAAACAGTAAGAAAGCTGTTACATTACTGTTCCATATGTCAGCACAGTATGGCTGTAATCAAAAGTCCCTGTCCATTAATTAAACAGTAAGAAAGCTGTTACATTACTGTTCCATATGTCAGCACAGTATGGCTGTAATCAAAAGTCCCTGTCCATTAATTAAACAGTAAGAAAGCTGTTACATTACTGTTCCATATGTCAGCACAGTATGGCTGTAATCAAAAGTCCCTGTCCATTAATTAAACAGTAAGAAAGCTGTTACATTACTGTTCCATATGTCAGCACAGTATGGCTGTAATCAAAAGTCCCTGTCCATTAATTAAACAGTAAGAAAGCTGTTACATTACTGTTCCATATGTCAGCACAGTATGGCTGTAATCAAAAGTCCCTGTCCATTAATTAAACAGTAAGAAAGCTGTTACATTACTGTTCCATATGTCAGCACAGTATGGCTGTAATCAAAAGTCCCTGTCCATTAATTAAACAGTAAGAAAGCTGTTACATTACTGTTCCATATGTCAGCACAGTATGGCTGTAATCAAAAGTCCCTGTCCATTAATTAAACAGTAAGAAAGCTGTTACATTACTGTTCCATATGTCAGCACAGTATGGCTGTAATCAAAAGTCCCTGTCCATTAATTAAACAGTAAGAAAGCTGTTACATTACTGTTCCATATGTCAGCACAGTATGGCTGTAATCAAAAGTCCCTGTCCATTAATTAAACAGTAAGAAAGCTGTTACATTACTGTTCCATATGTCAGCACAGTATGGCTGTAATCAAAAGTCCCTGTCCATTAATTAAACAGTAAGAAAGCTGTTACATTACTGTTCCATATGTCAGCACAGTATGGCTGTAATCAAAAGTCCCTGTCCATTAATTAAACAGTAAGAAAGCTGTTACATTACTGTTCCATATGTCAGCACAGTATGGCTGTAATCAAAAGTCCCTGTCCATTAATTAAACAGTAAGAAAGCTGTTACATTACTGTTCCATATGTCAGCACAGTATGGCTGTAATCAAAAGTCCCTGTCCATTAATTAAACAGTAAGAAAGCTGTTACATTACTGTTCCATATGTCAGCACAGTATGGCTGTAATCAAAAGTCCCTGTCCATTAATTAAACAGTAAGAAAGCTGTTACATTACTGTTCCATATGTCAGCACAGTATGGCTGTAATCAAAAGTCCCTGTCCATTAATTAAACAGTAAGAAAGCTGTTACATTACTGTTCCATATGTCAGCACAGTATGGCTGTAATCAAAAGTCCCTGTCCATTAATTAAACAGTAAGAAAGCTGTTACATTACTGTTCCATATGTCAGCACAGTATGGCTGTAATCAAAGTCCCTGTCCATTAATTAAACAGTAAGAAAGCTGTTACATTACTGTTCCATATGTCAGCACAGTATGGCTGTAATCAAAAGTCCCTGTCCATTAATTAAACAGTAAGAAAGCTGTTACATTACTGTTCCATATGTCAGCACAGTATGGCTGTAATCAAAAGTCCCTGTCCATTAATTAAACAGTAAGAAAGCTGTTACATTACTGTTCCATATGTCAGCACAGTATGGCTGTAATCAAAAGTCCCTGTCCATTAATTAAACAGTAAGAAAGCTGTTACATTACTGTTCCATATGTCAGCACAGTATGGCTGTAATCAAAAGTCCCTGTCCATTAATTAAACAGTAAGAAAGCTGTTACATTACTGTTCCATATGTCAGCACAGTATGGCTGTAATCAAAAGTCCCTGTCCATTAATTAAACAGTAAGAAAGCTGTTACATTACTGTTCCATATGTCAGCACAGTATGGCTGTAATCAAAAGTCCCTGTCCATTAATTAAACAGTAAGAAAGCTGTTACATTACTGTTCCATATGTCAGCACAGTATGGCTGTAATCAAAAGTCCCTGTCCATTAATTAAACAGTAAGAAAGCTGTTACATTACTGTTCCATATGTCAGCACAGTATAGCTGTAATCAAAGTCCCTGTCCATTAATTAAACAGTAAGAAAGCTGTTACATTACTGTTCCATATGTCAGCACAGTATGGCTGTAATCAAAAGTCCCTGTCCATTAATTAAACAGTAAGAAAGCTGTTACATTACTGTTCCATATGTCAGCACAGTATGGCTGTAATCAAAAGTCCCTGTCCATTAATTAAACAGTAAGAAAGCTGTTACATTACTGTTCCATATGTCAGCACAGTATGGCTGTAATCAAAAGTCCCTGTCCATTAATTAAACAGTAAGAAAGCTGTTACATTACTGTTCCATATGTCAGCACAGTATGGCTGTAATCAAAAGTCCCTGTCCATTAATTAAACAGTAAGAAAGCTGTTACATTACTGTTCCATATGTCAGCACAGTATGGCTGTAATCAAAAGTCCCTGTCCATTAATTAAACAGTAAGAAAGCTGTTACATTACTGTTCCATATGTCAGCACAGTATGGCTGTAATCAAAAGTCCCTGTCCATTAATTAAACAGTAAGAAAGCTGTTACATTACTGTTCCATATGTCAGCACAGTATGGCTGTAATCAAAAGTCCCTGTCCATTAATTAAACAGTAAGAAAGCTGTTACATTACTGTTCCATATGTCAGCACAGTATGGCTGTAATCAAAAGTCCCTGTCCATTAATTAAACAGTAAGAAAGCTGTTACATTACTGTTCCATATGTCAGCACAGTATGGCTGTAATCAAAAGTCCCTGTCCATTAATTAAACAGTAAGAAAGCTGTTACATTACTGTTCCATATGTCAGCACAGTATGGCTGTAATCAAAAGTCCCTGTCCATTAATTAAACAGTAAGAAAGCTGTTACATTACTGTTCCATATGTCAGCACAGTATGGCTGTAATCAAAAGTCCCTGTCCATTAATTAAACAGTAAGAAAGCTGTTACATTACTGTTCCATATGTCAGCACAGTATGGCTGTAATCAAAAGTCCCTGTCCATTAATTAAACAGTAAGAAAGCTGTTACATTACTGTTCCATATGTCAGCACAGTATGGCTGTAATCAAAAGTCCCTGTCCATTAATTAAACAGTAAGAAAGCTGTTACATTACTGTTCCATATGTCAGCACAGTATGGCTGTAATCAAAAGTCCCTGTCCATTAATTAAACAGTAAGAAAGCTGTTACATTACTGTTCCATATGTCAGCACAGTATGGCTGTAATCAAAAGTCCCTGTCCATTAATTAAACAGTAAGAAAGCTGTTACATTACTGTTCCATATGTCAGCACAGTATGGCTGTAATCAAAAGTCCCTGTCCATTAATTAAACAGTAAGAAAGCTGTTACATTACTGTTCCATATGTCAGCACAGTATGGCTGTAATCAAAAGTCCCTGTCCATTAATTAAACAGTAAGAAAGCTGTTACATTACTGTTCCATATGTCAGCACAGTATGGCTGTAATCAAAAGTCCCTGTCCATTAATTAAACAGTAAGAAAGCTGTTACATTACTGTTCCATATGTCAGCACAGTATGGCTGTAATCAAAAGTCCCTGTCCATTAATTAAACAGTAAGAAAGCTGTTACATTACTGTTCCATATGTCAGCACAGTATGGCTGTAATCAAAAGTCCCTGTCCATTAATTAAACAGTAAGAAAGCTGTTACATTACTGTTCCATATGTCAGCACAGTATGGCTGTAATCAAAGTCCCTGTCCATTAATTAAACAGTAAGAAAGCTGTTACATTACTGTTCCATATGTCAGCACAGTATGGCTGTAATCAAAAGTCCCTGTCCATTAATTAAACAGTAAGAAAGCTGTTACATTACTGTTCCATATGTCAGCACAGTATGGCTGTAATCAAAAGTCCCTGTCCATTAATTAAACAGTAAGAAAGCTGTTACATTACTGTTCCATATGTCAGCACAGTATGGCTGTAATCAAAAGTCCCTGTCCATTAATTAAACAGTAAGAAAGCTGTTACATTACTGTTCCATATGTCAGCACAGTATGGCTGTAATCAAAAGTCCCTGTCCATTAATTAAACAGTAAGAAAGCTGTTACATTACTGTTCCATATGTCAGCACAGTATGGCTGTAATCAAAAGTCCCTGTCCATTAATTAAACAGTAAGAAAGCTGTTACATTACTGTTCCATATGTCAGCACAGTATGGCTGTAATCAAAAGTCCCTGTCCATTAATTAAACAGTAAGAAAGCTGTTACATTACTGTTCCATATGTCAGCACAGTATGGCTGTAATCAAAAGTCCCTGTCCATTAATTAAACAGTAAGAAAGCTGTTACATTACTGTTCCATATGTCAGCACAGTATGGCTGTAATCAAAAGTCCCTGTCCATTAATTAAACAGTAAGAAAGCTGTTACATTACTGTTCCATATGTCAGCACAGTATGGCTGTAATCAAAAGTCCCTGTCCATTAATTAAACAGTAAGAAAGCTGTTACATTACTGTTCCATATGTCAGCACAGTATGGCTGTAATCAAAAGTCCCTGTCCATTAATTAAACAGTAAGAAAGCTGTTACATTACTGTTCCATATGTCAGCACAGTATGGCTGTAATCAAAAGTCCCTGTCCATTAATTAAACAGTAAGAAAGCTGTTACATTACTGTTCCATATGTCAGCACAGTATGGCTGTAATCAAAAGTCCCTGTCCATTAATTAAACAGTAAGAAAGCTGTTACATTACTGTTCCATATGTCAGCACAGTATGGCTGTAATCAAAAGTCCCTGTCCATTAATTAAACAGTAAGAAAGCTGTTACATTACTGTTCCATATGTCAGCACAGTATGGCTGTAATCAAAAGTCCCTGTCCATTAATTAAACAGTAAGAAAGCTGTTACATTACTGTTCCATATGTCAGCACAGTATGGCTGTAATCAAAAGTCCCTGTCCATTAATTAAACAGTAAGAAAGCTGTTACATTACTGTTCCATATGTCAGCACAGTATGGCTGTAATCAAAAGTCCCTGTCCATTAATTAAACAGTAAGAAAGCTGTTACATTACTGTTCCATATGTCAGCACAGTATGGCTGTAATCAAAAGTCCCTGTCCATTAATTAAACAGTAAGAAAGCTGTTACATTACTGTTCCATATGTCAGCACAGTATGGCTGTAATCAAAAGTCCCTGTCCATTAATTAAACAGTAAGAAAGCTGTTACATTACTGTTCCATATGTCAGCACAGTATGGCTGTAATCAAAAGTCCCTGTCCATTAATTAAACAGTAAGAAAGCTGTTACATTACTGTTCCATATGTCAGCACAGTATGGCTGTAATCAAAAGTCCCTGTCCATTAATTAAACAGTAAGAAAGCTGTTACATTACTGTTCCATATGTCAGCACAGTATGGCTGTAATCAAAAGTCCCTGTCCATTAATTAAACAGTAAGAAAGCTGTTACATTACTGTTCCATATGTCAGCACAGTATGGCTGTAATCAAAAGTCCCTGTCCATTAATTAAACAGTAAGAAAGCTGTTACATTACTGTTCCATATGTCAGCACAGTATGGCTGTAATCAAAAGTCCCTGTCCATTAATTAAACAGTAAGAAAGCTGTTACATTACTGTTCCATATGTCAGCACAGTATGGCTGTAATCAAAAGTCCCTGTCCATTAATTAAACAGTAAGAAAGCTGTTACATTACTGTTCCATATGTCAGCACAGTATGGCTGTAATCAAAAGTCCCTGTCCATTAATTAAACAGTAAGAAAGCTGTTACATTACTGTTCCATATGTCAGCACAGTATGGCTGTAATCAAAAGTCCCTGTCCATTAATTAAACAGTAAGAAAGCTGTTACATTACTGTTCCATATGTCAGCACAGTATGGCTGTAATCAAAAGTCCCTGTCCATTAATTAAACAGTAAGAAAGCTGTTACATTACTGTTCCATATGTCAGCACAGTATGGCTGTAATCAAAAGTCCCTGTCCATTAATTAAACAGTAAGAAAGCTGTTACATTACTGTTCCATATGTCAGCACAGTATGGCTGTAATCAAAAGTCCCTGTCCATTAATTAAACAGTAAGAAAGCTGTTACATTACTGTTCCATATGTCAGCACAGTATGGCTGTAATCAAAAGTCCCTGTCCATTAATTAAACAGTAAGAAAGCTGTTACA
The DNA here is from genome assembly GCF_019279795.1 of Protopterus annectens. Lineage (NCBI taxonomy): Eukaryota > Metazoa > Chordata > Ceratodontiformes > Protopteridae > Protopterus > Protopterus annectens. Next base: position 1,860,974,283 of record NC_056732.1, read on the forward strand.
TTACTGTTCCATATGTCAGCACAGTATGGCTGTAATCAAAAGTCCCTGTCCATTAATTAAACAGTAAGAAAGCTGTTACATTACTGTTCCATATGTCAGCACAGTATGGCTGTAATCAAAAGTCCCTGTCCATTAATTAAACAGTAAGAAAGCTGTTACATTACTGTTCCATATGTCAGCACAGTATGGCTGGAGTCAAAAGTCCCTGTCCATTAATTAAACAGTAAGAAAGCTGTTACATTACTGTTCCATATGTCAGCACAGTATGGCTGTAATCAAAAGTCCCTGTCCATTAATTAAACAGTAAGAAAGCTGTTACATTACTGTTCCATATGTCAGCACAGTATGGCTGTAATCAAAAGTCCCTGTCCATTAATTAAACAGTAAGAAAGCTGTTACATTACTGTTCCATATGTCAGCACAGTATGGCTGTAATCAAAGTCCCTGTCCATTAATTAAACAGTAAGAAAGCTGTTACATTACTGTTCCATATGTCAGCACAGTATGGCTGTAATCAAAAGTCCCTGTCCATTAATTAAACAGTAAGAAAGCTGTTACATTACTGTTCCATATGTCAGCACAGTATGGCTGTAATCAAAAGTCCCTGTCCATTAATTAAACAGTAAGAAAGCTGTTACATTACTGTTCCATATGTCAGCACAGTATGGCTGTAATCAAAAGTCCCTGTCCATTAATTAAACAGTAAGAAAGCTGTTACATTACTGTTCCATATGTCAGCACAGTATGGCTGTAATCAAAAGTCCCTGTCCATTAATTAAACAGTAAGAAAGCTGTTACATTACTGTTCCATATGTCAGCACAGTATGGCTGTAATCAAAAGTCCCTGTCCATTAATTAAACAGTAAGAAAGCTGTTACATTACTGTTCCATATGTCAGCACAGTATGGCTGTAATCAAAAGTCCCTGTCCATTAATTAAACAGTAAGAAAGCTGTTACATTACTGTTCCATATGTCAGCACAGTATGGCTGTAATCAAAAGTCCCTGTCCATTAATTAAACAGTAAGAAAGCTGTTACATTACTGTTCCATATGTCAGCACAGTATGGCTGTAATCAAAAGTCCCTGTCCATTAATTAAACAGTAAGAAAGCTGTTACATTACTGTTCCATATGTCAGCACAGTATGGCTGTAATCAAAAGTCCCTGTCCATTAATTAAACAGTAAGAAAGCTGTTACATTACTGTTCCATATGTCAGCACAGTATGGCTGTAATCAAAAGTCCCTGTCCATTAATTAAACAGTAAGAAAGCTGTTACATTACTGTTCCATATGTCAGCACAGTATGGCTGTAATCAAAAGTCCCTGTCCATTAATTAAACAGTAAGAAAGCTGTTACATTACTGTTCCATATGTCAGCACAGTATGGCTGTAATCAAAAGTCCCTGTCCATTAATTAAACAGTAAGAAAGCTGTTACATTACTGTTCCATATGTCAGCACAGTATGGCTGTAATCAAAAGTCCCTGTCCATTAATTAAACAGTAAGAAAGCTGTTACATTACTGTTCCATATGTCAGCACAGTATGGCTGTAATCAAAAGTCCCTGTCCATTAATTAAACAGTAAGAAAGCTGTTACATTACTGTTCCATATGTCAGCACAGTATGGCTGTAATCAAAGTCCCTGTCCATTAATTAAACAGTAAGAAAGCTGTTACATTACTGTTCCATATGTCAGCACAGTATGGCTGTAATCAAAAGTCCCTGTCCATTAATTAAACAGTAAGAAAGCTGTTACATTACTGTTCCATATGTCAGCACAGTATGGCTGTAATCAAAAGTCCCTGTCCATTAATTAAACAGTAAGAAAGCTGTTACATTACTGTTCCATATGTCAGCACAGTATGGCTGTAATCAAAAGTCCCTGTCCATTAATTAAACAGTAAGAAAGCTGTTACATTACTGTTCCATATGTCAGCACAGTATGGCTGTAATCAAAAGTCCCTGTCCATTAATTAAACAGTAAGAAAGCTGTTACATTACTGTTCCATATGTCAGCACAGTATGGCTGTAATCAAAAGTCCCTGTCCATTAATTAAACAGTAAGAAAGCTGTTACATTACTGTTCCATATGTCAGCACAGTATGGCTGTAATCAAAAGTCCCTGTCCATTAATTAAACAGTAAGAAAGCTGTTACATTACTGTTCCATATGTCAGCACAGTATGGCTGTAATCAAAAGTCCCTGTCCATTAATTAAACAGTAAGAAAGCTGTTACATTACTGTTCCATATGTCAGCACAGTATGGCTGTAATCAAAAGTCCCTGTCCATTAATTAAACAGTAAGAAAGCTGTTACATTACTGTTCCATATGTCAGCACAGTATGGCTGTAATCAAAAGTCCCTGTCCATTAATTAAACAGTAAGAAAGCTGTTACATTACTGTTCCATATGTCAGCACAGTATGGCTGTAATCAAAAGTCCCTGTCCATTAATTAAACAGTAAGAAAGCTGTTACATTACTGTTCCATATGTCAGCACAGTATGGCTGTAATCAAAAGTCCCTGTCCATTAATTAAACAGTAAGAAAGCTGTTACATTACTGTTCCATATGTCAGCACAGTATGGCTGTAATCAAAAGTCCCTGTCCATTAATTAAACAGTAAGAAAGCTGTTACATTACTGTTCCATATGTCAGCACAGTATGGCTGTAATCAAAAGTCCCTGTCCATTAATTAAACAGTAAGAAAGCTGTTACATTACTGTTCCATATGTCAGCACAGTATGGCTGTAATCAAAAGTCCCTGTCCATTAATTAAACAGTAAGAAAGCTGTTACATTACTGTTCCATATGTCAGCACAGTATGGCTGTAATCAAAAGTCCCTGTCCATTAATTAAACAGTAAGAAAGCTGTTACATTACTGTTCCATATGTCAGCACAGTATGGCTGTAATCAAAAGTCCCTGTCCATTAATTAAACAGTAAGAAAGCTGTTACATTACTGTTCCATATGTCAGCACAGTATGGCTGTAATCAAAAGTCCCTGTCCATTAATTAAACAGTAAGAAAGCTGTTACATTACTGTTCCATATGTCAGCACAGTATGGCTGTAATCAAAAGTCCCTGTCCATTAATTAAACAGTAAGAAAGCTGTTACATTACTGTTCCATATGTCAGCACAGTATGGCTGTAATCAAAAGTCCCTGTCCATTAATTAAACAGTAAGAAAGCTGTTACATTACTGTTCCATATGTCAGCACAGTATGGCTGTAATCAAAAGTCCCTGTCCATTAATTAAACAGTAAGAAAGCTGTTACATTACTGTTCCATATGTCAGCACAGTATGGCTGTAATCAAAAGTCCCTGTCCATTAATTAAACAGTAAGAAAGCTGTTACATTACTGTTCCATATGTCAGCACAGTATGGCTGTAATCAAAAGTCCCTGTCCATTAATTAAACAGTAAGAAAGCTGTTACATTACTGTTCCATATGTCAGCACAGTATGGCTGTAATCAAAAGTCCCTGTCCATTAATTAAACAGTAAGAAAGCTGTTACATTACTGTTCCATATGTCAGCACAGTATGGCTGTAATCAAAAGTCCCTGTCCATTAATTAAACAGTAAGAAAGCTGTTACATTACTGTTCCATATGTCAGCACAGTATGGCTGTAATCAAAAGTCCCTGTCCATTAATTAAACAGTAAGAAAGCTGTTACATTACTGTTCCATATGTCAGCACAGTATGGCTGTAATCAAAAGTCCCTGTCCATTAATTAAACAGTAAGAAAGCTGTTACATTACTGTTCCATATGTCAGCACAGTATGGCTGTAATCAAAAGTCCCTGTCCATTAATTAAACAGTAAGAAAGCTGTTACATTACTGTTCCATCCATGTCAGCACAGTATGGCTGTAATCAAAAGTCCCTGTCCATTAATTAAACAGTAAGAAAGCTGTTACATTACTGTTCCATATGTCAGCACAGTATGGCTGTAATCAAAAGTCCCTGTCCATTAATTAAACAGTAAGAAAGCTGTTACATTACTGTTCCATATGTCAGCACAGTATGGCTGTAATCAAAAGTCCCTGTCCATTAATTAAACAGTAAGAAAGCTGTTACATTACTGTTCCATATGTCAGCACAGTATGGCTGTAATCAAAAGTCCCTGTCCATTAATTAAACAGTAAGAAAGCTGTTACATTACTGTTCCATATGTCAGCACAGTATGGCTGTAATCAAAAGTCCCTGTCCATTAATTAAACAGTAAGAAAGCTGTTACATTACTGTTCCATATGTCAGCACAGTATGGCTGTAATCAAAAGTCCCTGTCCATTAATTAAACAGTAAGAAAGCTGTTACATTACTGTTCCATATGTCAGCACAGTATGGCTGTAATCAAAAGTCCCTGTCCATTAATTAAACAGTAAGAAAGCTGTTACATTACTGTTCCATATGTCAGCACAGTATGGCTGTAATCAAAAGTCCCTGTCCATTAATTAAACAGTAAGAAAGCTGTTACATTACTGTTCCATATGTCAGCACAGTATGGCTGTAATCAAAAGTCCCTGTCCATTAATTAAACAGTAAGAAAGCTGTTACATTACTGTTCCATATGTCAGCACAGTATGGCTGTAATCCAAAGTCCCTGTCCATTAATTAAACAGTAAGAAAGCTGTTACATTACTGTTCCATATGTCAGCACAGTATGGCTGTAATCAAAAGTCCCTGTCCATTAATTAAACAGTAAGAAAGCTGTTACATTACTGTTCCATATGTCAGCACAGTATGGCTGTAATCAAAAGTCCTGTCCATTAATTAAACAGTAAGAAAGCTGTTACATTACTGTTCCATATGTCAGCACAGTATGCCTGGACTGAAAGGTCCCTGTCTATTAATTAAACAGTAAGAAAGCTGTTACATTACTGTTCCATATGTCAGCACAGTATGGCTGTAATCAAAAGTCCCTGTCCATTAATTAAACAGTAAGAAAGCTGTTACATTACTGTTCCATATGTCAGCACAGTATGGCTGTAATCAAAAGTCCCTGTCCATTAATTAAACAGTAAGAAAGCTGTTACATTACTGTTCCATATGTCAGCACAGTATGGCTGTAATCAAAAGTCCCTGTCCATTAATTAAACAGTAAGAAAGCTGTTACATTACTGTTCCATATGTCAGCACAGTATGGCTGTAATCAAAAGTCCCTGTCCATTAATTAAACAGTAAGAAAGCTGTTACATTACTGTTCCATATGTCAGCACAGTATGGCTGTAATCAAAAGTCCCTGTCCATTAATTAAACAGTAAGAAAGCTGTTACATTACTGTTCCATATGTCAGCACAGTATGGCTGTAATCAAAAGTCCCTGTCCATTAATTAAACAGTAAGAAAGCTGTTACATTACTGTTCCATATGTCAGCACAGTATGGCTGTAATCAAAAGTCCCTGTCCATTAATTAAACAGTAAGAAAGCTGTTACATTACTGTTCCATATGTCAGCACAGTATGGCTGTAATCAAAAGTCCCTGTCCATTAATTAAACAGTAAGAAAGCTGTTACATTACTGTTCCATATGTCAGCACAGTATGGCTGTAATCAAAAGTCCCTGTCCATTAATTAAACAGTAAGAAAGCTGTTACATTACTGTTCCATATGTCAGCACAGTATGGCTGTAATCAAAAGTCCCTGTCCATTAATTAAACAGTAAGAAAGCTGTTACATTACTGTTCCATATGTCAGCACAGTATGGCTGTAATCAAAAGTCCCTGTCCATTAATTAAACAGTAAGAAAGCTGTTACATTACTGTTCCATATGTCAGCACAGTATGGCTGTAATCAAAAGTCCCTGTCCATTAATTAAACAGTAAGAAAGCTGTTACATTACTGTTCCATATGTCAGCACAGTATGGCTGTAATCAAAAGTCCCTGTCCATTAATTAAACAGTAAGAAAGCTGTTACATTACTGTTCCATATGTCAGCACAGTATGGCTGTAATCAAAAGTCCCTGTCCATTAATTAAACAGTAAGAAAGCTGTTACATTACTGTTCCATATGTCAGCACAGTATGGCTGTAATCAAAAGTCCCTGTCCATTAATTAAACAGTAAGAAAGCTGTTACATTACTGTTCCATATGTCAGCACAGTATGGCTGTAATCAAAAGTCCCTGTCCATTAATTAAACAGTAAGAAAGCTGTTACATTACTGTTCCATATGTCAGCACAGTATGGCTGTAATCAAAAGTCCCTGTCCATTAATTAAACAGTAAGAAAGCTGTTACATTACTGTTCCATATGTCAGCACAGTATGGCTGTAATCAAAAGTCCCTGTCCATTAATTAAACAGTAAGAAAGCTGTTACATTACTGTTCCATATGTCAGCACAGTATGGCTGTAATCAAAAGTCCCTGTCCATTAATTAAACAGTAAGAAAGCTGTTACATTACTGTTCCATATGTCAGCACAGTATGGCTGTAATCAAAAGTCCCTGTCCATTAATTAAACAGTAAGAAAGCTGTTACATTACTGTTCCATATGTCAGCACAGTATGGCTGTAATCAAAAGTCCCTGTCCATTAATTAAACAGTAAGAAAGCTGTTACATTACTGTTCCATATGTCAGCACAGTATGGCTGTAATCAAAAGTCCCTGTCCATTAATTAAACAGTAAGAAAGCTGTTACATTACTGTTCCATATGTCAGCACAGTATGGCTGTAATCAAAAGTCCCTGTCCATTAATTAAACAGTAAGAAAGCTGTTACATTACTGTTCCATATGTCAGCACAGTATGGCTGTAATCAAAAGTCCCTGTCCATTAATTAAACAGTAAGAAAGCTGTTACATTACTGTTCCATATGTCAGCACAGTATGGCTGTAATCAAAAGTCCCTGTCCATTAATTAAACAGTAAGAAAGCTGTTACATTACTGTTCCATATGTCAGCACAGTATGGCTGTAATCAAAAGTCCCTGTCCATTAATTAAACAGTAAGAAAGCTGTTACATTACTGTTCCATATGTCAGCACAGTATGGCTGTAATCAAAAGTCCCTGTCCATTAATTAAACAGTAAGAAAGCTGTTACATTACTGTTCCATATGTCAGCACAGTATGGCTGTAATCAAAAGTCCCTGTCCATTAATTAAACAGTAAGAAAGCTGTTACATTACTGTTCCATATGTCAGCACAGTATGGCTGTAATCAAAAGTCCCTGTCCATTAATTAAACAGTAAGAAAGCTGTTACATTACTGTTCCATATGTCAGCACAGTATGGCTGTAATCAAAAGTCCCTGTCCATTAATTAAACAGTAAGAAAGCTGTTACATTACTGTTCCATATGTCAGCACAGTATGGCTGTAATCAAAAGTCCCTGTCCATTAATTAAACAGTAAGAAAGCTGTTACATTACTGTTCCATATGTCAGCACAGTATGGCTGTAATCAAAAGTCCCTGTCCATTAATTAAACAGTAAGAAAGCTGTTACATTACTGTTCCATATGTCAGCACAGTATGGCTGTAATCAAAAGTCCCTGTCCATTAATTAAACAGTAAGAAAGCTGTTACATTACTGTTCCATATGTCAGCACAGTATGGCTGTAATCAAAAGTCCCTGTCCATTAATTAAACAGTAAGAAAGCTGTTACATTACTGTTCCATATGTCAGCACAGTATGGCTGTAATCAAAAGTCCCTGTCCATTAATTAAACAGTAAGAAAGCTGTTACATTACTGTTCCATATGTCAGCACAGTATGGCTGTAATCAAAGTCCCTGTCCATTAATTAAACAGTAAGAAAGCTGTTACATTACTGTTCCATATGTCAGCACAGTATGGCTGTAATCAAAAGTCCCTGTCCATTAATTAAACAGTAAGAAAGCTGTTACATTACTGTTCCATATGTCAGCACAGTATGGCTGTAATCAAAAGTCCCTGTCCATTAATTAAACAGTAAGAAAGCTGTTACATTACTGTTCCATATGTCAGCACAGTATGGCTGTAATCAAAAGTCCCTGTCCATTAATTAAACAGTAAGAAAGCTGTTACATTACTGTTCCATATGTCAGCACAGTATGGCTGTAATCAAAAGTCCCTGTCCATTAATTAAACAGTAAGAAAGCTGTTACATTACTGTTCCATATGTCAGCACAGTATGGCTGTAATCAAAAGTCCCTGTCCATTAATTAAACAGTAAGAAAGCTGTTACATTACTGTTCCATATGTCAGCACAGTATGGCTGTAATCAAAAGTCCCTGTCCATTAATTAAACAGTAAGAAAGCTGTTACATTACTGTTCCATATGTCAGCACAGTATGGCTGTAATCAAAAGTCCCTGTCCATTAATTAAACAGTAAGAAAGCTGTTACATTACTGTTCCATATGTCAGCACAGTATGGCTGTAATCAAAAGTCCCTGTCCATTAATTAAACAGTAAGAAAGCTGTTACATTACTGTTCCATATGTCAGCACAGTATGGCTGTAATCAAAAGTCCCTGTCCATTAATTAAACAGTAAGAAAGCTGTTACATTACTGTTCCATATGTCAGCACAGTATGGCTGTAATCAAAAGTCCCTGTCCATTAATTAAACAGTAAGAAAGCTGTTACATTACTGTTCCATATGTCAGCACAGTATGGCTGTAATCAAAAGTCCCTGTCCATTAATTAAACAGTAAGAAAGCTGTTACATTACTGTTCCATATGTCAGCACAGTATGGCTGTAATCAAAAGTCCCTGTCCATTAATTAAACAGTAAGAAAGCTGTTACATTACTGTTCCATATGTCAGCACAGTATGGCTGTAATCAAAAGTCCCTGTCCATTAATTAAACAGTAAGAAAGCTGTTACATTACTGTTCCATATGTCAGCACAGTATGGCTGTAATCAAAAGTCCCTGTCCATTAATTAAACAGTAAGAAAGCTGTTACATTACTGTTCCATATGTCAGCACAGTATGGCTGTAATCAAAAGTCCCTGTCCATTAATTAAACAGTAAGAAAGCTGTTACATTACTGTTCCATATGTCAGCACAGTATGGCTGTAATCAAAAGTCCCTGTCCATTAATTAAACAGTAAGAAAGCTGTTACATTACTGTTCCATATGTCAGCACAGTATGGCTGTAATCAAAAGTCCCTGTCCATTAATTAAACAGTAAGAAAGCTGTTACATTACTGTTCCATATGTCAGCACAGTATGGCTGTAATCAAAAGTCCCTGTCCATTAATTAAACAGTAAGAAAGCTGTTACATTACTGTTCCATATGTCAGCACAGTATGGCTGTAATCAAAAGTCCCTGTCCATTAATTAAACAGTAAGAAAGCTGTTACATTACTGTTCCATATGTCAGCACAGTATGGCTGTAATCAAAAGTCCCTGTCCATTAATTAAACAGTAAGAAAGCTGTTACATTACTGTTCCATATGTCAGCACAGTATGGCTGTAATCAAAAGTCCCTGTCCATTAATTAAACAGTAAGAAAGCTGTTACATTACTGTTCCATATGTCAGCACAGTATGGCTGTAATCAAAAGTCCCTGTCCATTAATTAAACAGTAAGAAAGCTGTTACATTACTGTTCCATATGTCAGCACAGTATGGCTGTAATCAAAGTCCCTGTCCATTAATTAAACAGTAAGAAAGCTGTTACATTACTGTTCCATATGTCAGCACAGTATGGCTGTAATCAAAAGTCCCTGTCCATTAATTAAACAGTAAGAAAGCTGTTACATTACTGTTCCATATGTCAGCACAGTATGGCTGTAATCAAAAGTCCCTGTCCATTAATTAAACAGTAAGAAAGCTGTTACATTACTGTTCCATATGTCAGCACAGTATGGCTGTAATCAAAAGTCCCTGTCCATTAATTAAACAGTAAGAAAGCTGTTACATTACTGTTCCATATGTCAGCACAGTATGGCTGTAATCAAAGTCCCTGTCCATTAATTAAACAGTAAGAAAGCTGTTACATTACTGTTCCATATGTCAGCACAGTATGGCTGTAATCAAAAGTCCCTGTCCATTAATTAAACAGTAAGAAAGCTGTTACATTACTGTTCCATATGTCAGCACAGTATGGCTGTAATCAAAAGTCCCTGTCCATTAATTAAACAGTAAGAAAGCTGTTACATTACTGTTCCATATGTCAGCACAGTATGGCTGTAATCAAAAGTCCCTGTCCATTAATTAAACAGTAAGAAAGCTGTTACATTACTGTTCCATATGTCAGCACAGTATGGCTGTAATCAAAAGTCCCTGTCCATTAATTAAACAGTAAGAAAGCTGTTACATTACTGTTCCATATGTCAGCACAGTATGGCTGTAATCAAAAGTCCCTGTCCATTAATTAAACAGTAAGAAAGCTGTTACATTACTGTTCCATATGTCAGCACAGTATGGCTGTAATCAAAAGTCCCTGTCCATTAATTAAACAGTAAGAAAGCTGTTACATTACTGTTCCATATGTCAGCACAGTATGGCTGTAATCAAAAGTCCCTGTCCATTAATTAAACAGTAAGAAAGCTGTTACATTACTGTTCCATATGTCAGCACAGTATGGCTGTAATCAAAAGTCCCTGTCCATTAATTAAACAGTAAGAAAGCTGTTACATTACTGTTCCATATGTCAGCACAGTATGGCTGTAATCAAAAGTCCCTGTCCATTAATTAAACAGTAAGAAAGCTGTTACATTACTGTTCCATATGTCAGCACAGTATGGCTGTAATCAAAAGTCCCTGTCCATTAATTAAACAGTAAGAAAGCTGTTACATTACTGTTCCATATGTCAGCACAGTATGGCTGTAATCAAAAGTCCCTGTCCATTAATTAAACAGTAAGAAAGCTGTTACATTACTGTTCCATATGTCAGCACAGTATGGCTGTAATCAAAAGTCCCTGTCCATTAATTAAACAGTAAGAAAGCTGTTACATTACTGTTCCATATGTCAGCACAGTATGGCTGTAATCAAAAGTCCCTGTCCATTAATTAAACAGTAAGAAAGCTGTTACATTACTGTTCCATATGTCAGCACAGTATGGCTGTAATCAAAAGTCCCTGTCCATTAATTAAACAGTAAGAAAGCTGTTACATTACTGTTCCATATGTCAGCACAGTATGGCTGTAATCAAAAGTCCCTGTCCATTAATTAAACAGTAAGAAAGCTGTTACATTACTGTTCCATATGTCAGCACAGTATGGCTGTAATCAAAAGTCCCTGTCCATTAATTAAACAGTAAGAAAGCTGTTACATTACTGTTCCATATGTCAGCACAGTATGGCTGTAATCAAAAGTCCCTGTCCATTAATTAAACAGTAAGAAAGCTGTTACATTACTGTTCCATATGTCAGCACAGTATGGCTGTAATCAAAAGTCCCTGTCCATTAATTAAACAGTAAGAAAGCTGTTACATTACTGTTCCATATGTCAGCACAGTATGGCTGTAATCAAAAGTCCCTGTCCATTAATTAAACAGTAAGAAAGCTGTTACATTACTGTTCCATATGTCAGCACAGTATGGCTGTAATCAAAAGTCCCTGTCCATTAATTAAACAGTAAGAAAGCTGTTACATTACTGTTCCATATGTCAGCACAGTATGGCTGTAATCAAAAGTCCCTGTCCATTAATTAAACAGTAAGAAAGCTGTTACATTACTGTTCCATATGTCAGCACAGTATGGCTGTAATCAAAAGTCCCTGTCCATTAATTAAACAGTAAGAAAGCTGTTACATTACTGTTCCATATGTCAGCACAGTATGGCTGTAATCAAAAGTCCCTGTCCATTAATTAAACAGTAAGAAAGCTGTTACATTACTGTTCCATATGTCAGCACAGTATGGCTGTAATCAAAAGTCCCTGTCCATTAATTAAACAGTAAGAAAGCTGTTACATTACTGTTCCATATGTCAGCACAGTATGGCTGTAATCAAAAGTCCCTGTCCATTAATTAAACAGTAAGAAAGCTGTTACATTACTGTTCCATATGTCAGCACAGTATGGCTGTAATCAAAAGTCCCTGTCCATTAATTAAACAGTAAGAAAGCTGTTACATTACTGTTCCATATGTCAGCACAGTATGGCTGTAATCAAAAGTCCCTGTCCATTAATTAAACAGTAAGAAAGCTGTTACATTACTGTTCCATATGTCAGCACAGTATGGCTGTAATCAAAAGTCCCTGTCCATTAATTAAACAGTAAGAAAGCTGTTACATTACTGTTCCATATGTCAGCACAGTATGGCTGTAATCAAAAGTCCCTGTCCATTAATTAAACAGTAAGAAAGCTGTTACATTACTGTTCCATATGTCAGCACAGTATGGCTGGAGTCAAAAGTCCCTGTCCATTAATTAAACAGTAAGAAAGCTGTTACATTACTGTTCCATATGTCAGCACAGTATGGCTGTAATCAAAAGTCCCTGTCCATTAATTAAACAGTAAGAAAGCTGTTACATTACTGTTCCATATGTCAGCACAGTATGGCTGTAATCAAAAGTCCCTGTCCATTAATTAAACAGTAAGAAAGCTGTTACATTACTGTTCCATATGTCAGCACAGTATGGCTGTAATCAAAAGTCCCTGTCCATTAATTAAACAGTAAGAAAGCTGTTACATTACTGTTCCATATGTCAGCACAGTATGGCTGGAGTCAAAAGTCCCTGTCCATTAATTAAACAGTAAGAAAGCTGTTACATTACTGTTCCATATGTCAGCACAGTATGGCTGTAATCAAAAGTCCCTGTCCATTAATTAAACAGTAAGAAAGCTGTTACATTACTGTTCCATATGTCAGCACAGTATGGCTGTAATCCAAAGTCCCTGTCCATTAATTAAACAGTAAGAAAGCTGTTACATTACTGTTCCATATGTCAGCACAGTATGGCTGTAATCAAAAGTCCCTGTCCATTAATTAAACTGTAAGAAAGCTGTTACATTACTGTTCCATATGTCAGCACAGTATGGCTGTAATCAAAAGTCCTGTCCATTAATTAAACTGTAAGAAAGCTGTTACATTACTGTTCCATATGTCAGCACAGTATGGCTGGAGTCAAAAGTCCCTGTCCATTAATTAAACAGTAAGAAAGCTGTTACATTACTGTTCCATATGTCAGCACAGTATGGCTGTAATCAAAAGTCCCTGTCCATTAATTAAACAGTAAGAAAGCTGTTACATTACTTTTCCATATGTCAGCACAGTATGGCTGTAATCAAAAGTCCCTGTCCATTAATTAAACTGTAAGAAAGCTGTTACATTACTGTTCCATATGTCAGCACAGTATGGCTGTAATCAAAAGTCCCTGTCCATTAATTAAACAGTAAGAAAGCTGTTACATTACTGTTCCATATGTCAGCACAGTATGGCTGTAATCAAAAGTCCCTGTCCATTAATTAAACAGTAAGGAAGCTGTTACATTACTGTTCCATATGTCAGCACAGTATGGCTGGAGTCAAAAGTCCCTGTCCATTAATTAAACAGTAAGAAAGCTGTTACATTACTGTTCCATATGTCAGCACAGTATGGCTGTAATCAAAAGTCCCTGTCCATTAATTAAACAGTAAGAAATCAGTTACATTACTGTTCCATATGTCAGCACAGTGTGGCTGTAATCAAAAGTCCCTGTCCATTAATTAAACAGTAAGAAAGCTGTTACATTACTGTTCCATATGTCAGCACAGTATGGCTGTAATCAAAAGTCCCTGTCCATTAATTAAACTGTAAGAAAGCTGTTACATTACTGTTCCATATGTCAGCACAGTATGGCTGTAATCAAAAGTCCCTGTCCATTAATTAAACAGTAAGAAAGCTGTTACATTACTGTTCCATGTGTCAGCACAGTATGGCTGGAGTCAAAAGTCCCTGTCCATTAATTAAACAGTAAGAAAGCTGTTACATTACTGTTCCATATGTCAGCACAGTATGGCTGTAATCAAAAGTCCCTGTCCATTAATTAAACAGTAAGAAAGCTGTTACATTACTGTTCCATATGTCAGCACAGTATAGCTGTAATCAAAAGTCCCTGTCCATTAATTAAACAGTAAGAAAGCTGTTACATACTGTTCCATATGTCAGCACAGTATGGCTGTAATCAAAAGTCCTTGTCCATTAATTAAACAGTAAGAAAGCTGCTACCGGTCAGCAGAGTTTGAAGAGAGATGGCAGGAGTGTAGTAGGAGGTCAAGATAGGAATAAGGCAGCTTACAGTGGAGTAGGAAGACGTTAGCCTGGTGAATGACGGCAGCAGAGCCAGTGTTTGGCTAGGTAGTTCTTTAGGAGTTGTTTGAACTTGTGGTGCTGAGGATTTTGTGTGATGGGCTGTGGAAGAGTGTCCCATAATTTGGCTATTTTGTGGGAATAAAAGGAGTTTCCTTGGTAGTTGTAGGAGTGGGAAGCCTTTAACATTATTGGCTTGGCTTTCAATACCAAACAGGGCATCACTATGGCTGGGCTTCCAATAACAAGCAGGACATCACTATGGCTGGGCTCCCAATACCAAGCAGGGCATCACTGTGGCTGGGCTTCCAATAACAAGCAGGGCATCACTATGGATGGGTTCCCAATACCACGCAGGCATCATTATGGCTGGGCTCCCAATAACAATTAGAGCCTCACTATGGTTGGGCTTCCAATAATAAGCAGGGCTTCACTTTGGCTGGGCTTCCAATAATAAGCAGGCCATCACTATGGCTTAGCTGCCAATAATAAGCAGGGCATCACTATGGCTTAGCTGCCAATACCAAGCAGGGTGTCACTATGGCTGGGTTTCCAATACCAAACAGGGTGTCACTCTGGCTGGGCTTCCAGTAGCAAGCAGGATATCACTGTGGCTATGCTTCCTATACCAAGCAGGGCCTCACTATGGCTGGGCTTCCAATACTAAGCAGGGCCTCACTATGGGTGGGCTTCCAGTACCAAGCAGGGCATCACTGTGGCTGGGCTTCCAATTCCAAGCTGGGTGTCACTATGGCTGTGGTTCCAGTGCCAAGCAGGGCCTCACTATGGCTGGGCTGCCAATAATAGGCAGGACCTCACTATGGCTGTCCTTCCAATAAAGGCATCACTATGGCTGGGCTGCCAATAATAAGCAGGGCCTCACTATGGCTGGCATTCCAATAAAGGCATCACTATGGCTGGGCTTCCAATAACAAGCAGGGCATCACTATGGCTGGGCTTCCAATACCAAGCAGGGCATCACTATGGCTGGGCTTCCAATACCAAGCAGGGCATCACTGTGGTTGGGCTTCCAATACCAAGCAGGGCATCACTATGGCTGGGCTTCCAATAACAAACAGGGCCTCACTATGCCTAGGCTTCCAGTACCAAGCAGAGTCTCACTATGCCTGGGCTTCCAATAACATGTAGGGCATCACTATGGCTGGGCTTCCAATAACAAGCAGGGCATCACTATGGCTGGGCTTCCAATAACAAGCAGGGCATCACTATGGCTGGGCTTCCAATAACAAGCAGGGCATCACTATTGCTGGGCTTCCTATGCCAAGTAGGGCATCACTGTGGCTGAATACTTTAGTATTTAAAATAAAAAAATCTGCATTATTGTCCACCACCTAAGAAATGGCCCGTCACATGAAGTTTAGGCTACTCACTAATAACTGCAGACAACAATCCCATAGATGGACTTTAGCCATTGTTTGGCTCAGCTACTAGTTACTGGGCATTAAGTAAAATTAGTCCAGCTTCACAGAATGGAATTCTAGCTAGCCTAATTTAGAACAACCCTTTGTATACCTTCAAAATGAAACTGTAAGAACTAAATAAGCTACAAATTACTACAGCACTCAACTTTCCTCACTGTCTAGAGGAAAACAGTTTCTAGTACTTAACAAATAAGCACCTATCCAGACATGTCTAAGGGTCAGCCCCCGGTGTTTTCTCCTGTCTACCTGATGAAGCTGGGCATCTTGGGGCAATGCAGTTATTGCCTCGTACACAGACAACCCTCTCCTCCTACCACCCAGCACTACAACCTGTGAGAGATGCACTTATATAGCCAAACTGGAAGCAAAGCTCTCTTCACCCAAGACTGGACTAGACAGTCAAGAGGAGAAGGTAAACACTTGCACCTCACCACACTCAGCACATAGTCCCTCAAAACCTACACCACCAACACACACACATAGAAACACAAAACACACACCTACATTCACGGAGGCTCTCAGTAAAAACCTGCCCAAGCAACAGGGACCTCCAAAGCAGAAACACAAGCAACCTCCACCCCCCAACACAACCCAAATGACATATAGCCCACAAACTCAGTGTGCCACTCAACCACAGCCCATAAGGCATAACAACGTACCCAACACTCTAGTCATAGGTGACTATATATTCAGGCACACTGATGGTCCACTCACCAGGCTAAACAAGGAGAAAGTTACTGTCAGCTGCCTGTCAGGTGCCAGGATCCGCTACATAATGCATGGACTCAGGTCACTCCACAACAAGTACAAGTATGACTCTGTCATAGGTAGATACTAGGCTATCTGCCCTAGGGCATTTATAAGCCTAGCCAGAGTGTATTTGGCTTCTGCCTCCCTATTAGCTTAGCCTACTATGCCTCTGTAAAGTAGGTCACAGAAGGTACCCTTTTAAGATTAGTTTACTGTGCCTCTGTCTAGCAGGGACACAGGAGAGATCCCAGGGTTGAATTTGCGATTTCCCATCCACGTGTCCAAATTTCGCTTGAAGAGGGTCAGCGAGGGGCTATGTCTAAGATGAATTGGGATTCTATTCCAGAGTGAGGAGAGCCTCTGGAAAATGAATTTGTCTCTCCAGCATGTCCTATTTATTTTTGTGCTGAGGTTTAGGTCCCTGGAGCTTGTAGCTCTAAGGGACTTGGATTTTTTGAGGTGGAGCATGTCCATTAATTCTGGGTTTGACATGGCTTTGTACATCAGGCATAGATTGCCTCTGGTTAGACGGTAAGCAACTGAGTAGAGCTGGAGTTTCTTTAGTCGAGCTGCATAGGACATCTGTTTGTAGCCCATGATCCTCTTGGTGAGGTACTTTTGGGCTCTCTCCAGTTGCTGCAGGTGTTGGGTAAGGTACATCCCAAAAGGGGCATTGTATTCAATTATGGGCCTGATGAGTGACGAGTAGAGGGGCACAATGACCTCTCTTGATCTAGATGCGAACCCTTTCATGATAAGGTGGGCTATATAGAAGGTCTTTCTAACCACTTTGGCAACGTGATTATCAAAGGAGAGATTACTATCTACGTTGGTCCCCAAATCTCTAATTACTTCTTCCATACTTAATGGATTACCACCTATGTGGTAATTTGTGGGCACCTTGTTTTTCCCAAAAGGGATGACTATGCACTTTTTAGCATTTAGCTTGAGGCCGTGGCTCTGGCACCAAGCTTCCGTCTCTGTGAGACCCTTTTGGAGGATGCTGGTGTCAGCTGGAGATTCGATTATGGCCCCCAGTTTGCAGTCATCTGCGAACTTTGTCAGCCATAATCCCCCCGTGTTAGCCTGAACCTCAGAGAAGTATATACCGAACAAGAGAGGTCCCAGAACTGAGCCCTGTGGGACGCCACTTGTAACTGGTTTGGATTCGGACATGGCACTTGCGATTCTGACCATGTGGGTTCTATCTCTGAGCCAGTTTGCAACCCATCTTGTGATATAGGGGTTGATATTTAAGCTGGTAAGCTTATTTATGATGCCCGAGTGGGGTATTGTGTCAAAGGCTTTTGCGAGGTCCAGGTAGGCTGTGTGGACTACCTTGCCCTCATCTATGGCTTTGGTAACTGTTTCAAAGAAATCAACTAGGTTTAAGAGGCAAGATCTGCCCTTAACAAAGCCAAATTGGGTAGGGTCCAGTGTCTGGAGGATCCCAATGTCTTTGTTTATCAGTTCCATGATAATACGCTCCATAGCTTTACAGACCAGACTAGTCAGGCTTATGGGGCGATAGTTTCCGGGGTCCGTTGTGGCACCACCTTTGTGGAGTGGGACCACTGTAGCTGTACGCCATTCTTTGGGTACATATCATGTAGTAAGGCTAAGTTTGAACAGTGACTTAATGTGAGGGTTCAGTTCTTCTTGGAGCTCGTGTAAGACACAGCCTGGGACACCGTCCGGTCCCATAGATGCTGTGTTTTTTTGCTTTGGAGAGGGCAGCTTTCACCTGTGCATCTGTGATGTCAGGGAGGTTACATTCAGTTGGGATAGGCATTTTCACCTTTGGGGGGGAAGGGGAGGAGAAGTTTGCACTGAATCTGTCTGCCAGGATGTTGGCTATGTCTGTAGGTTCGGTATATTTTGTACCATTATGCAACAATTCAGAGCATATCTGGGAGTTTCCGCCCATGTTTCTGACATAACTAAAGAAGGCCTTGTGATTATCTTTAGTGTCTAGGACAATTTTTCTTTCAAAACTGGCCTTTGATGATTTTATGAGGGATCGAAGTTTCTTGCTAATTCTGATCAGAGATGCCTTCCCTTTTTGGGATTTTGCTCTGTCATGTAGTAGCTTCCTCCTCCTGTTGTATAGCTTATTTATGGCCGGGTTCCACCAGACCGGTCTCCTGTTTTTGGAGGAGTGAGTCTTGGTTTTATTTGGGATAGCACAATCCATGCATTCCTGCAGGTGCTCATAGAATGCATTTGTAAAGGATTCTGCGGATTGGGCTGTATTATCCTCTGGCCCAGGGGCTTTGAAGGATTCCACCTCAGTCTTGAGAAGTGCAAAGTTGGCTTTGGAGAAATTCTTTACAGTGATTTCCTTGGCTGGGGGTGGGGACGGGATATGGATGTCCAGGGAAATTTGTTTATGGTCTGATCGTACCAATGAGGGGTTTACCTCTGGTGTGGAACATATAGTCCCCATGTTGGTGAAGACCAGGTCCAATATGTTGTTTCCTCTTGTGGGAGTGGTGACCAGTTGTTCCATTGTGTTAGAGTTTATAAATTCAAGGAACCGTCGGGCGAGGGTGTTGGGCTTGAGTAGTTTTCCCAGTCAATGTTTGGGTAGTTGAAGTCACCCAGTAACATAGTGTTTGGAGAGACCTTCATATTCTCCAGTGTTATTAGGAATGCCAAGTGGGGTTCCTGTAATAGGGAGGGTGTTCTGTAGCAGGCTACAAACTGAAAGGCAGTTTTGCCCGCTGTTAGTTGCACATGGATGGTTTCCGATACTTCGTGTAGTGCCACTAACCTAGAGGTGTAGGTATCTTTGATGAATATAGATAACCCCCCTCCTTTTGTGCTTCGGTCCGAGTTTTGGGGCCGAAACGCATGGTATGAGTTATAACCTGGTAGTGCTGAGGTGCTCTCAGGAGCCTTGAACCAGGTTTCTGTTACTGCACAGACATCGATTTTCTCCATACTGGGGAGAGTCTCGAGTGCATGCATCTTGAGGTTTAGACTTCTGGCATTGAGTAGCATTACCTTTAGTTTTTTTATCTTTGGGTTGTCTATGGAGGTGGGTTTGTCCTTTGAGCCTTGCCTAAAAAAGGCACTGTGAGGGTGGCAAGAGCCTTGGCCAGTATACGAAAGCCTAAGGGTGACAGGTGCAAGCCATCCCTAGCGAAGCAACGTGGCTTGTCGAGCATGTCATCCCAGGCTGACAGACACTGGATCCCCTTTGAATGACACCAATACTTTAGCCAGTTGTTGAAACTGATCATTTTGTATTTATACTGTGGCATCATTCTTGGTGAGGGCAAGATGCTACTGAAGGTCAGGGACATACCAGCCTGGGCTACATGGTCAGAGAGCTCCTCTATGTCTCTTTTCATGTAGTCCAGGGAGGTACGTCTCAGGTCATTCACACCAGCATTGACAATGACGGAGTCATACTTGTACTTGCTTTGGAGTGACCTGAGTGCGTGCGTTATGTGGCGGATTCTGGCACCCGACAGGCAGCTTACAGTGACTTTCTCCTTGTTCAGTCTGGTGAGTGGGACATCATTGTTCCGGACAATAGAGTCCCCTATAACAAGTGTATTTGGTGTGTTGTTTGGCCTTATAGGCTGTGACTGTGAGGCACACTGATTTTGTGAGAGATGTGATTTGTGGGTATTGTTGAGGGGTGGCTGTTGCTTGGATATCTGCTTAGGAGGTCTTTGCTGTTTAGGCAGATTTTTATTTAGAGCCTCCGAGTATGTCTTTGTGTGTTTATGTGTTGGGTATGCAGATGCAGTAGGTCTGTGTGAGACTGGATTTGTGGTGTGGGTGGTTACCTTTTCCTCCTGACTGACTGTGCCAGTCTTGGGTTGTGAGAGGAAGGAGGAGAGGGCTGTCTGTGTACATAAGGCAATTGTAACATTGCCTCAAAATTCCCAGATTCACCAGCTGGACTGGAGAATAACCTTGAAACTGACCCTTGAACATACCAGATTAGTATAGGGAACTGTTTTTTTTTACTGATCAGATTAGGGAAGGGAACTGATTTTTCACTTGATCAGGAAGGACCAATCGGGAGTCTAATACTTATGAGAAGTCAAGGAGGGTGTAGTGCTTTAGTTAGTTAGTGTTTCCTTAAAAGAGCTGAGCAAGTGCAGGGCTTTAAAAAGAGAATAGAGTGATTACTTTGAGAGTTTGAACAGTTCTAAGGGAAAAAGTGAAGAGCAGACTTTGTGGAGCCTGGAATAGTTTAAACCTATTTAGGCGGTGCTGCCCGACGCTGCTCAGTGCGCAAAACTGTGCAAAAAGAGAGTTGTAGGGTTTTAAGAGAGAGAGATCAAGGAGTTTAGAATTGACCCAAAATGGGCAATAAAACTACAGCTTCTAGGTAGTAACCACTCCTCCAGGGACAGGCAGGCTGTTCAGTGTTAACCACTCCCACTGGTGAACACAGAGACTTCCCTTTAGCCCAAGCAAGCACTGGCCTTATAGGTCATTGTCCATGTTGGTGTGAATGACCGGAGACGTACCTCCTTGGACTATATGAAAAGGGAAATGGAGGAGCTGTTCGATCTTGTAGCCCAGGCAGGTATGACCCTAGCTCTGAGTAGCATCCTGCCATCACCCAGAATGATACCACAGTACAAGGACAAAATGATTGACTTCAAAAATTGGCTAAGCTTCTGATGTCATTCTAAGGGGATCCAGTATCTGTCTGCCTGGGATGACATGATCGACAAGCCACGATGCTTTGCCAGAGATGGCCTGCACCTGTCGCCCCTGGGATTCTGGATACTGGCTAAGGCTCTAGCCACCCCTATAGTGCCTTTTTTAGGCAAGGTTCAAATGACAAATTCACCACCCTAACAGGTACAGGCAAGAAGAATCTGAGGGTATTGCTACTCAATGCTAGACGTCTAAACCTCAAAATGCACTCTCTCGAGGCACTCCTTAAAATGGAGAACATCAACATCTGTGAGGTATCAGAGATCTGGTTCAAGGCTGCAGAGAGTACCCCTGCATAACCAGGCTATAATTCATACCACACCTTTCGGCCACCTAATCTGGACCGAAACACTAAAGGCAGAGGCGTGTCCATATTCATTAAGGATATCTACACCTCCAGGCTAGTTGCTCAGCATAATGCATCCAAGATTATCCAAATGCAACTAACTCTGGGCAAGACCACAATCCAAATTGTAGCTTGCTACAGATCCCCCACCATGCCCCAGGATTCCCACTCCTCATTTCTTAATACACTGGAAAATATTAGGGTACAACCTAACACCCTAATAATGGGCGATTTCAACTACCCTACCATTAACTGGGAAAACTACTCATGTACCAACTCTTGTGCTCAACGTTTTCTGGAATTCATAAATTCCAATGCCATGGATCAACTTATCCACAACCCCACCAGGGGCAGCAATATCCTAGACCTGGTTATTACCAACATGGGCAACTGGTGCTCCACACCAGAGGTCAATTCTTCGTTGGTCAGCTCAACATCCCTCCCCCACCCCCCATTTGGGAAACCACAGTAAAAAAATTCTCCAAAGCCAACTTCACGCTTCTTAACACAGAAGTGGCAATCTTCACGACACCCATGCTGACGGGCAGTAGAGGTATGACTGCTGAATCCTACACAAATGCACTTTATAAGCACTTACTTGAGTGCATGGATCGTGCAATCCCTAACAGAACCAAGATGCTATCCTCCAAAAAAGGAAGCCAATCTGGTGGTCCCCTGTCATAAATAAACTCTACAACAAAAGAAAGAAACTGTTGCAAAAAAAGAGTAAAATCCCATGATTGGAGAAACTCCTAGTCAGCTTCAGTAAGAAGCTGAAATCCCTCATAAAATCCTCCAAAGCGAGTTATGAAAACAAAATCGCCGCTGACTCTAAAGACAACTACAAAGCATTCTATAGCTATGTCAAGAATCTCAATGGCAACACTCAGATCTGCTCTGAGTTACAGCACAATGGCACTAAATATACAGAACCAACGGATAGTGCCAACATCCTGGCAGATAGGTTCAGTGCTAACTTTACCCCTCTGTCATCCCCTAAAGGGCCCATCTCTATACCAGAAGAATGCAAAGTTCCTGTAATCACGGCTGCACAGGTAAAAAAACACACTATCCAAAGCCAAGAACAGCATTCATGGGACCTGACGACATCCCAGGCTGTGTTCTACATGAACTACAGAACGAACTGGCACCCCACCTAAGTACCATGTTCAATCATAGCCTCAGCTCAGGCTTTGTGCCCACTGAATGGCGCACAGTGACAGTTATCCCAGTCCACAAAGGGGGAGCCACCACAGACTCCAGAAACTACCGCCCCATTAGCCTAACGAGCCTGGTCTGCAAGGCTATGGAGCACATCATCATGGAACTTATAAGCAATGACATTGGTAATCTCCAAACTCAGGACCCCACCCAGTTCGGGTTTGTAAAAGGCAGACCATGTCTCCTGAACCTGATAGACTTCTTTGAAGCAGTCACCAAAGCTGTAGATGAGGATAAGGTGGTTCACACAGCCTATCTATATCTCGCCAAGGCTTTTGACACCATCCCCCACTCTGGAATTATAGATAAACTCACTAAACTAGGTATAAATCCCTATGTCACAAGATGGGTTGCCACCTGGCTCACTGACAGAACCCACACTGTGAAAGTAGCAGACTCCAAATCCAGTTTCAGACCAGTGACAAGTAGAGTACCACAGGGTTCAGTCCTGGGTCCTCTCCTGTTTGGTATCTACTTCTCTGAAGTACAGGCCAACACAGAAGGTCTTTGGCTAATGAAGTTCACAGATGACTGCAAACTAGGAGCCATAATCAAAACTCCAAAAGATGTGGACATCCTACAAAAGGGCCTTGCTTAGACAGATGCCTGGTGTCAAAGCCATGGCCTCAAGCTCAATGCCAAAAAGTGCATTGTCATTCCTTTTGGTAAAAACTCAGTACCCATGAACTACCACATAGGTGGTAGTCTACTTAACACCGAAAGTGTGATAAAGAGACCTTGGGACACAGGTGGACAGTAGTCTCTACTTTGATAATCACATTGCCACAGTAGTCAGGAAATCCTTCTGTGTGGCACACCTCATCACAAAAGGTTTCTCATCCAGATTGCCAACCAGTAGTCAAGGAAATCACTTAGCTGATGCCCTGGCACAAAC